>NC_068356.1:108857071-109157071 GCF_020536995.1 Dreissena polymorpha | reverse complement strand
CTGAAATCTCAACAAGAATGCCCTTGTTAATAAACCCTTAGTTATTATATTGCAATATTTTAAACTTTCAAACACAAGTGAAGGCCAGTTCTCGAAGTAATTTAAAGCACTTTATAAACTTCATCAGCCTTCATAAATATTTATTTATTACAATGATATGTTTGATGTTTCGAATACTTTAATATTGAAGGAATTCATACTTCATCAATATTTACAATTGAACATTTTCAATTTTGGCAAATCACACTTAAATAATGTTGAATATATATAGGCCTGTGTCCGTACCATACCAAAACTTGTATTTTCGCATAATTTCGCATTTTCAAATTACATGTAATTTAAGGTATTAACACTAAGATTAGTTATATCATGTTGATATCTTGAGATTTTCATTATTCCTTAATTGTGCATTCCTATTATTTTGCATTCAGAGCAAAAATATGCAGTTAATGCTATTCACATTCTCTGAAAGACTGTTGTTTACAATAGACATTTTCCATTCAAACAATTTTAAGGCATTGTCTAATACAAGTTATTATCGTTAACATCATTTTCAGATTAGTTATGAGCAGAAAGTATGCATGACGTTTAATTAATATTATAATAAACTCCATGTCAATAAGAGTCATACACATTATCAGCATCAGCAAACGGCAGGTTTAGAAAAACGGGAGGGAAAACAGAATGATCACAGTACTCACAAAAAAACATGTCCATCGCTATGTAATTCTGCACATTAACTATTTTGTTTGAGCTAAATGTATACCTCTTCTCAACTCCATTTTTTATAAACGACAGTGAATGTTAAAAAATTACTTCCACGAATTCATACAATTGAACAAAACATTATAATAGGAACGTGGTGAATGTAGTAAGGGAAATGCAAACGGCGCGGGTAAATCTTGTATTTCTTATCCGCTCGTCGTTACATACGCAGAATTCGTTTTTGTATTGAATGCACTCGGTTTGCAACGAGCGTGTGTTCTTGTATTATCTACTACTATCCCTGTTTCTGAAAGTAAATCTATAACAACTATTATTATGATATAATGGTGTCGAACAGTAGCTACTTATTTAATAATGTTATATCGAAGAGTAATACTTATAGTACTATTACCGTGTTTATTCTGTTCAAGAATTCACTATTGATTTATTTGGCAATGTTTGTAAGTTTAACATTTCTGCATACCTTTATCGCATAGTGAAAATAACTTATTAAAAATGGCTATGTTAATCTAAGGCTTATTAATGTTTGAATGAATACACAATACCGTTTCTTACAATACCGTCATCTGTGATAAACAGGATGTTTATTTAACAAAACAAATGCTCTGCTCGCGATCACAATCTGAAGTTTTCGTTACCCATTTTCCATGTTCTGACTTTGTATTTTAAACTGTGTCATCATTAATATTATTAGATCGTTAAATTGTTAATGTAAATGTTTGCACGGTAATACCCTACAAACTCATTGTTAGACCTATGAACATCATCAGGTAAGCAAATATAAAAAATAAACGAGTATATTTGTTGATTTCAGTGCAAGAGCTTGTGATCATTTCAAACGTGGTCATACACCACATATTTTACGGGTTACGGAATGGCTCCTGTACTACACAATGGAGATTATTTTGGTTATTGTGATCGACGGCTAGCGAATGGAGAAGAAGGTCCACGATTCAAGAACGGAAAGGGATTTCAAAGATTGGAGAACGAAAAAAATATATAAAAGATTCGAAATCAGAGTGCAGGTCGAAGATTCGAAATTAAAGTAAAATGGTAAAGATTTGAGATGGATTGAAAGGTGAATGATTCCAAAACGGATTGAAAGCTCAACAAAAACATGGCAACGGCAGGCAACTTGTTTTTAGAAGTTTAAAATATCAAATTGAAAAACAAAGTGAAATCAAAAGCATAAAAGCGACTCACGAACACAATTTCACCGCAATACATCCATTCAAATTAAAGTCATTTAGCGAAGAAAAAATGTGGCCTTGAAGTTGATCCAACTAGTCCTTTTTGCAATTCAATGCAAGGTCTGCGTGTAAGATATAAACATTCACAATTTTCGAACAATACCATTACCTCATAACAACTCATTTTATTGAGACGAAGATTTTCTATTTTTAGAGTCAGTGAAATGTATCTTGACCCAACTGATGTAATTCGAAATTCCAAGTTAGATATACAGGTAAGTATCTTTTCACAAACACACACACACACACACACACACACACACACACACACACACACACACACACACACACACACACACACACACTCACACACACACACACACACACACACACACACACACACACACACACACACACACACACACACACACACACACACGCACGCACGCACGCACGCACGCACGCACGCACGCACGCACGCACGCACGCACGCACGCGCGCGCGCACGCACGCACGCACGCACGCGCGCGCACACACACTCACACACACACACACACACACACACACACACACACACACACACACACACACACACACACAACTTAAGCAAATCATCTTAATCAAAACTCAAGTTATTGAGTAGAAACCGTGCTTTTTTATATTTTGCGTAAAAGTCACTTCAGACCATATTGTCATTTATGTAATCTACCTAGACAATAACTACCAGTGCGATAAGTGCATTTAAAATAAACTGATTTAAACCTGTTTTCATATTAATAACAAAAAATAAAATGACCTAACACCCCTCCCCAAAATAGAATCCCATTTTAAATCTCCACGCAATTTTGCTTTTTACAAAGTTTCATCAATATTGGTCGATGACAACTTGAGCATAGGCCCATAAACCACGTGTTTGCTGTTTTTGCATTTTTTAAATGCGATCCTGACTTTGATTCGGAACTTATTGATGGCAAGTTCTGTATTGGAATGTGAATCATTTCGTTTGATAACAACACAACAGCGATGGACTATCAATGCTATCTTAAGGTAGCGCACCTCTAAGGATTTCCCGCGATTTATTTTACGATCATTGCCGATCTTAAATGATCGGTTATTTCCGAAAGATGCATTTTATTTTTTTCAAACTTCGAAATTTGATATGTGTTTACCTAATTCGTTTAGAATACATTATTTTCACTATAAATATTGACTTGATCCAATAATCATCTGAAAAATACGATTTCGCGATTTCTTCTAAGATCGATGAGCCTTTTTACCTGTTTACTTATGGATATCTAATTTAAGGTTGCACTGCGGTAAAGTTGTCGTGGCCGAGTGGTTAAGGCGATGGACTAGAAATCTTTTGGGATCTTCCAGCGCAGGTTCGAATCCTGCCGACATCGCATGCTTTTTGCAACGCGTTTTATTTATTTTCTAACGTAATTTGATTTAATATAGCATATAAGCTATGTTTATTGTTAAATATGTTGAAAATTGTAAGAACATCCTTCAATTTTTTAAATTAAAACAACGTTATGGCTAAATTGGGTAAATTACTGCTGAAAATGCGAATGATGCATGTTGCATTTTTAGTTTTATTTCAAAAAGTAAACGGTAAATCTGTCTATTTCTTGGTATTTTTGCTGTATATAGTGTTTCTATAAATAAATAAGTTTAAAATATAACTTAAATGATACTATTTTGAATGTTTTTACACTTTGTTTTTAACCGACCCAATTTTTACTTGGCTGAAATCACTTACATTTCATGGCGCTATTCCATAGATAAAAACTTGTAAAAAATAAATGTCTGTAAAAGAATACTTATTTATTCTTGTTTAAACTTTAAACACCTTTACTGAATCTGTACACACCAACTGCATGCCCATATTTGGAAATCTGAATGAATTATGGAACTTTTATATACCCCAGGGTTGAAAATAAACTGGACAAAAGCCGAGCGTGAGGGTGGTTTTGAAAAAATCGGTATATTTTTTTAAAAGGCATGGAAAGCCTACCTACAAATTTGCATGTAGTTAAGTGAAATGATGCTGATTAGGAAAATAATTAATTAAATTATATTTTGGATATGTGCCCATTAGGGGTGCGCTACCTTAACAGAATATCACCGGTCATGATTTCATCCAAGTACGAAACAAAATACACAGTATGTATGAATATAACTTAAGATCCCAAAGAATTAGCGTAATCGGAAAGTGAAAAATTGGGTACATTATTTTGCAAAAAAACATTAAAGTGTAGCATTTGCAGGCCGCAAATAATGCTGTAGTCAATAACGTTTTGTAATGGTCCAATAAAAAAAAATTGATAATGGTCGAAGGCCGGAAAACCTGTGTTATTAAACAAGATATGATGTTCAATTGAGTCGATACTGGCGTTTACTAGTGGGTGGTATCAATAAACCCGATAGGTATATTATGGTGGTGAAGTTGGGGGTTTTACGAAGATTGCTGGTTTTTGGAAAGTCATTTTTAGGTCAGGGGTAAAGGTTGTTTTATTCATTCAGACAAAAAAATATAATGATTATTGTGTTGAATGTTTGTTATGAATGCGTTTGTTCATTTGTTTGTTTATTGTTGTTGTTTTTGTTTTCAGAAAAAAGCGAAATAATTTCAATTCCGAAATATAACCATTTTAAACATAATAAATTAATTGAAGTTATTGAATAACGCATACTTATATTCAATTAAGGTCTGTAATTTATATTGGCATCTACATCTTGGTTTGGCTATTGTTCGTGTAAGCCACGTGCAGTAATATCTGTGGAAATAAAAAGGAATTTTTCTGGAATCATTTTTCCCCTCAGGTATTATTATGATAAATTTAAACGATCGAGTAAATATTTTGTAAATAAACTCAATATTAAAAATTTGGTCATCAAACTTATACAGATAGAAAAAGTGCAAGGGTGTGTTTAAAAGCATAATAATTAACATTTTATCAAGAAACCTTAGTTTGATGGCGAACTTTCAGTAAAAACATATAATAGGTCTTTCATATGGACCGGTTTCGCAAATACAACAACTAGTTCAATAATTTTATCCGATTAAATGCACCGTTTGAATTGGAACATCGTGAAACTTGGTAATATAAAACGAAAAAGAAAGTTGGTTATAATTAAATCTGACTGAATCTACTGATTCTGACACCTATTTGTCCAGAGGCTGATAAAACTTAATTTATCTGATCTACTTAAAGAAGTTGTGGAACTGCGTGTATTTAGTGCATGTAATAATACATCATTATGCCATATATATGTCTATATATATATAATGTAGGATGTGTAAACTGTATTTTGATTGTGTTGTTTAAAAAAATTGAAATGACAAACAATAGTGTGCAAGCTGTTGCATGTAAATGCTACGAATCGTAAGTGCATGCATATACACGCACGCAAAGAGTCTTAATGAGATTCATTATACACGGGTTATCTCATGTAGAATTAAATGGCGCATTTATGTACGTTGGCATATACCTGCCATATTTTTCTGGTGTGTTGGCGGGTTGGAAAGTCGCCATATGGCAGAATCAGTCAACGTTTTTATAAGATATCGTACTAAAGGACTTTTTTATAATAGTAAACATGTTATTAAAATTACTTCTGTGTGAACATTAGAATTTTCTGAATTGTCTAGCTATATGAGACCAATCTAGAAAAGTATATCATATTTATTATGTGCTAAATGCCAGGTCGATGAGTTCGTTCTAGAAACAATATGTAAGATTTATAATGTACTAAATGAAAGGGCAATTCCGGCAATGGATATAATAATGTTCTCCGTCACTCGTTATCCGCACCCACTGACAGGATTTAGAACCATACACATAATATCCATTTATTTAAGCCATTAAACGATTTTGAATGACTTACATACGAGCATCCATCTTAAACACCATTAAAACGGATTTATCATGATAAAAATGAGATACGAAATATTTCAGCTATGCAACACTATCATTAACAATTCAGCAGGGATATGAAACCGTGGCATCATCGTATAAAAATAAATATTTTTTGTATTGCAAGATTTTTCAATTATTTGCCAGAGTAACTGTTGGTATATTCTGAGCTGATATTAATATTGATTCGGTTTGGCTTCCTATCGATGATGTACATTTCGGCAAATATGACAATATTGTCAAATGATTTACATTTAGGCAAATAGGCCAAAATTGTCCAATGATTTACATTGCGACAAACCGAACGGAATTATAATTTTAAACATGCGCTCGAAATACATGTATGCACATGTTATACCGCTGTTCAAACAATGTGTTTCATTAAAAGTATAACAGTATGTTTGTATATGTTTAAAAATATCATGCAAAGAAATATCTCACTAAATTTCGATAGAACAAATAGACTAGAAATAGTTCATTGAGACGGTTTTAAAGACCAAAAAAAAATAGGGAAAATGATTCGATGAATATATTGTATATTGAACCAGAAATCGAATACCCATGTGTTCAGGTGTTACGCTTAAAAAGAATATTTAGTTAAAGTTGTACATTTACAGTAAAGTTACTATGATTTCAAATCAACGCACTTGACTTCACTTTATAAAACATAATTATTATCTACATTTAACTGCCATTTTGTATTGGATGGTGTTTCGAACATTAACTTCAATTTGTAATATACGTTACAATGCATACTTTCATTAAACATTTGCATATGATGTATTTGATATAGCACATGTCAGTTTCAAATTATTCCCCGTTCATCAGCATTGGCGTATCATTAAGTTAAAAAGTTTAAGTAACGTTTTGTAATAGACCTATTCGATTTCCATCTAAAACTAATTATATGTTCGCGTTTGTGATAATACATTGTTATCACTTAGAATTAAAAAAAAAACAACATTTTGTGAACAGAAACCCAGAAATCAGAGCTTGATTCAGGTTATATATGTTTGCTTCAAATTATCGGTACCGAGTATCACTCATTTCATCAAATGCCAATCAATGTGTTAGATTACAGCCCAAAGGTCTTCTACAGTACATAATTTTACCTCTCAATGTTTATCTCATATCATTAGTGTAAGTGTGATTGTATACAACCTATTTTGAGAGAGTATTAGGGAAACATCGCAAACATTTATTAAGAACAATGTATATGTTTTTTCTGTGGATATATATATATATGTTTAAATAGTAGCATTGTTAATAAACAGCGAACGATTTTCAATTTGGCCGCTGCAAGTTTCAGTAATGATTGTAAAAGCAAACCCAAAGACAGTGATGGTATGATAATGGTGGTAATAAATGGGAAATGATGTAATTCCCAAAAATATGCGGAGGTAAAGTAAATATCTGGTCTCGATTCGTTTTACCATTCTTTAGTATGTTTAGCATTAGATAAGCCGAAGCTCACTATTTTCATAATGCATAACGCGTTCATTAAGCCCCTACTTATGTCAATGAGATACACAACATTTTATTTAAAAAAATGATTGTCTCGTAATCTTAGTACAAGTTGTGATATAACACGTAAAATGTTATATTTAACTGCTGAAGATATAAGTTAAAACAAAGCTTTGTAATTGTACAGTCTTTATTGCAAGACGGTAATCTAAATATAAAATAATATGATACTATGTATTTAAAGGGTGTTTTTTATATATAAAAAAACAACAATCGTTTCAGTTTCATTTCCTCATGCTCGAGAAAGTTACAAATTCGGTACATTGGTGTGTATATTTTCTGTATCCTATTTGAGTAGTTGAATGGAAATAACTTTGACATGTTTTGTGTGTTCTTAACCAGGTTTTCCGAAGGTAAAAAATGGTTATTAGATTGGCGAATGTCGGCGGGAGGGCGGGCGGACGGGCGGGCGGGTGGACAATAGTGTTTTACTTAGATTCTCATGTTAGTTTTTCGATAGAAATCTCAATTGAGCTGACGTATACAAGATATATTTATTATACGTCAAACCATACAATTGGTAGTTAAAATGCTCGTAAATTGTACTCTTTGTTTATCTTATGAATTCCCTTGGTTCAATTATCCGACCAGAAATCATGTATCCTCTGGTGTTTCTTGTCTGATTTTATCTCATCTTACTAAAGTAAGTGCAAGTAGCGCGGATGAAGCTCGTATTGTGTGCTGCGCTCAGGGCAACAGGTAAGCCTTTTTAAACTGAACATATGAAAGTAACGGGGAGAGGAGGAGGGGGATATGCAGCAAATGAGTATACACATGAATTAATACCTGTTTAATTATAAATTAAATTAAACTACATCAATTCTTCTTACAATGGCGCAACTTAAACTATTATGAATGTTAATCATATTTATTGTTCGGTCAAACTAAGTGATGGTCGAATATCCTTGAAAATCAAAGTCGCCACACGATTTTTTTTAAATAAGCGTTTTAAAAGACACATTTATTTATGTGACCATATCAAATGAAAAAAATCTAACGGTATCATATGTGAATGAACAAACGTATAAGCCGACGAATTTATAAATAAATGTTTAATAATCATAAATTCTGATAGTGCCTATATTTTTTATGGCGTAAACAAACCTACGGGTTACATTCGATAATAATTGATACATTGTTTTCATTATGTATTATATTCGTTTGGCCGAATGATTTAATTCGATGTCATATCCATCGACGATTAAAAATAAAATTCCAGAATATGCACACACGGAGTATGTTTTAATGAATAACCACAACTGCACCGTCAAAATATAAAGAAACAAGACATCTAATTAATGATATTTTCCTATTTAGCATGTGTGTACTATTTACCGCTATATATTGTTTACACAATTGTGTGCACCGATGTATTATTTATAAGCGTAGTATCTTTTCAAATTTACTCTGCATTTTTAATGTATTATAATTGAACATGTATTATATCATAATATTCTGAACAAATATAATCTTCAGAATTTGTATTACAGTAAAACGTACAGCGCCTTAACAAGACCGATATCGGTAGACATTTATACTCATAGATGTGTCTCAATTTACAATATTTTCAAAATAATGTGTTGATTCGTACACACAGCGACACTAAGTGCCTTATTGTATAACAATATAACCGTAACTAAGAGAACGTGTGAGCTGATATTTCTCAATTCTACATTTTTATGTTGAATAAAATATTAAGATTTAATTTTTACGAGTATTTCGTCTAAAGTTAAGTTGTCATCTAATTTCAGGTTTGTAAAAGGTAACTTTTATAATAAATTCACGTTTTACTGAAAAAATACTGTTTTTTAAGTTCTCCTCGTGATTATTGTCAACTTTGAGCATGAGCATTCGTGTGTTTATTAGATAAAATGATAAACTAGTTTCATACAGGCACTTCCTACGTCATAAAAGCAACCTTTGCAATGACAGTCATCCACAACCTGTCCGCATCTGATAGTAAGCACGCAATTTAATTTCCAGCAAGAATCTTAAAGGATATCGAGTTCAAGTCTGCAGATCACTCGCGAACTTTCTTCTGCTCTAATCGCATCCGCCGCGGGTGAAGAGTTGTGTGTGTAACGCTCTGGCATTTCAGAAGTGCATCTGTCAAATATCCTGTTACCCGTTATCGCTAGTGTTGAAAGCGCCAATGGAGCTTGAAACCAAACCAATATACCAATACAAGAGACATCATGTTGGAAACGCAACAGGTGATAGAGAGACTGACATTGGTGTTTTATATAACTCATTTTAACAGTCTGTATAATTATAGCGACAATTGTCCGTTATCTGTGATGTGTCATTATTTGTTGTATTAAATAATATAGGCGTTGTTTTTAAGATAACATACAAGATGCCGCAAAAACATCGAGCATTTTAGTTTTTTTTAAATTTCATTGATTTTATGTTTTCTAATTCAAAGAATTTATGTGGCTGATTGTATACCATACTGAAAATGAACAATATGGTTTTGATTAAAGCATAAAACATAGTTGAAATAGCTAAAAAATGTCTTCAATTAGTAAGCATCGAACAAATAATGTTAAGCATATTAATGTAAGAGTAAAAATATTAGTATCCCAAGATGATGGCTTACATGTTCCGTGCAACGTTATGTGCGATAGTGCGCTTCAATTTTGCTATCATGCGAAGGTATTTAGACGATATAGAAACTACAGCACTGTACGTAGTATTATATAATTTTAATGTCATTATACTATATAACCTCATCATGATAATTTTCAAGATGATTGATGTTTCATCTTTCATTATTATACCTCACTTTTATTCACAATGCTAAACTCCCATAGGCCATCGTGACATAAAAATACTGTCAGACCCAGCGAGAAAAAAAATACTGTCCAAAAAATACTGTCGCCCGCTACCATAGCAATCACGTGCGGAATGGTAAAAAAAAATTACTGTGCCATTCGCGCATGCGCAGTACGCAGTTTCGCCTTTCGTTGTATTTGGATAATTAAAATATCGATTGCAGCTGAAACTGTGTTGTAGAATAGATTTATGTCATTATTTAAGCTTTGACGGGAGTCATAAAAAAAATCAATTTAGTATAAACGACACGCTTACCTCAATGGCTACTTTAATCCAATGCTAATAACAATAAAGTTACAACGATATACAGCAGTGTCTGTTCTTAAGGTGTTATGCATGACAAACACACGATCCGGAATACGTTTTGGATTCGTTTGATGCTTTAAACAAATATTTTACTGTTAAAAAAAACCACCACGTCCATATTGTTGTCCCAAAATGTTTCGTCACCGAAATGACGTCACACGAGTACGTCATAAATTGCGTAATCAAGTGATGAAAAAAAAATACTGAAAGCTGGTTCTGTAATATATTTTTAAAGAAATAATTGACGACTAAGAAAATTGATGGGATAAATTGATTACTAGGTCGGTGCCGAATAAAGCGAAGTTCATTTTGTTCTGCCCGTAAATCTGAACCACTCAACATATTAATGGTTGTTCATTGCTGAAGTTAAATTAAATTATTGAATATTAAAATTGTTCATGGTTCATATAAATTGTTCATGTTTGAATAGTTTATTCGGTATAATAAAATTAATATTACATGTCTGACAGGGTGACAGTAAATTTGTCAACTTTCGGAAAAATACTGTCAACCTTGGCTTCGCCTCGGTTGACATTATTTCCTCAAGTTGACAAATTTACTGTCACCCTGTCATTCGTGTAATATTTATATACCATACGTTTGTAATACCATATATGAGAATTAATTGCATAAAGAATACATTATAAGTTTTCAAGTCAACAATTGATTTCGCAATAACTTATCAGCCCGTCGTTATTTGTTTTGGTTGGTTAATTTCGGTAAATCATGAAGACGCTTAACATATGCTAAAATGTGAATGGCCTAACATTATGGGCCTACACTTATATGTTAATTTGCCAGTGTCAATAAGTCGAAGTGGATGGCTTAAAAATTTATTATTTACTCAGCATCGTTATCAGTTTCTAGAATCTTCACTGAGAGCCTTCATTTGCATGCCTTTAGAAATTATTACTTTCTCACTGCGTTTGGTGGATTTCCCATAAGAAACCCTATAATGCGGAGATATGTTGATAAAAATACGAATACATGTATAAAAAAGATCGATAAAAACGTTGCCTTCTCTCTCTTTTTTGTTGGCAATTCACATAATCGCAATGTTGTAACTTCGATACATTGTTACCAATAACAATTAGAACGATGAAATCTTCTGAAGATTTTGAGATTTTGCTAATTACAACGTACCCGCGTATATTATATCCAAGAGCAACATATCCATTAGCAACAAAAAAAAAAACAACATCATTACCAGATACTTCCGGAATCCCATGACCTTGTGAATTTGGAGGTCGCTTGAATGTCAAAGATTCGATACTCGCACTTGATAAAGCCGACTACGTAAAAGTTAGCTGGTTTCATTATAGGAGACCGGTTGGTTTTCGCCAACGCCCGAAATTAAGGAAATGAAAAGGTAAAAACGATGATCACACGTTCATTAATATTAGAATAAAAACGGTATTGCCTTTATGCGAATGCGACCGAAACGGTTAAAGCAACGTGTTACTTTTATTAATTGCCAGTTTGTTTACAAACCTCCATTCTGATAATCAAATGGATAATTAATAATAAAGTTTAGATGCTCGACGTAGAATGCATCTAACAATTCAGAGACTGCCATGAAAGAATGAAAACAACGCCGTTACGGTATCAAAAGTGCTCGAAACCAGCTCCAACTTCGTTTGATTCTCTCACACAATCAAAAGTTTTCATGTTCTTTTCTAAACTGATTCCTTCTCTCAGGTGTACATATGATATAATGTATAAAACAGAATAGAATACTCACATTACTAATTGTGAATAATCTCAGAATATGCATGACTATAATCGTTTGCAGATATGATTTTATTATCTCAATATACCACACGTATTATATTTTAATCAAACAAGTTTTAGTATAGTGTCGCACAGCATATAGCATTGCTGTATTTAGATATAAGTAAATGTCCTTTCTTGAGAACATGTTCTGTTTATTTGTGCATTTTTGCGGTATGGCGCGATAAAATCATGTTTGTTCGTTTACTTGGTGGTTAGGTTCTCGAGTTCCTTGTGCTTTTAATAAAAAAATAATTAAGCTATACAAAGCACTTTGTCACTGTAAGTATATTGTTTGCTATAAAACGTATAACATGTAAAGCTCAAATCCGATGTTGAAAACCTGTGTAATTTAACAGTAAATTAATTTCGGCATAGGTCGATACTTGCTTATCTATCAGCACGGATTTTACTTTTCTCGAAATATATAAAGTTTAAGTTCTTACTAAATTCACTCGCCAAAAGTTATAACGTACCGCGCATAGAACAGAATGGCAATTCTGAATATGAAATGATATTTCCTATAAACCTATAGCTCTCTCATCTCCACAACCATGTTCTTGTCATGATATTGTACAGCACATACTTTAATTCATTGGTGTTTTAGTGGGTCGACCCGTACATTCAAAAGTCGCAAAAATCTCTAGGAGTCAGAAATTTGCTTATTTCTTAAGTATATGAGTTCATTTGTCTTAAAAAATGCAAATGTATAGCTTTGAATGCAAAAATTAGGAAATAACCATCAATGTGTAAAAAGAGATGATCAACTGCAAAAAGTTATTAAAGTTTGTTTTTTCTGGTATCAGCACATCAATGTCCGTCCGCAGCAGGGGTTACTTCTGGCACCAACATTTTTTTTGCGATTTCAGCAAGTTACATAACACCATATATTGAAGTGATACAAAATAAATAATGATAATGATTTTTTAATGTATCATTGTAAAACGCGCAAAACAAAGACATTGATGAAATAAGTAACTTTTGATTCCTACGGGTTTTGGGGTTTTTGAATCGAGAATTTTAACACTTCTCACTACAGTTTAGTTATGTTATTGTTAGTTTTATAACATGAACAGCTCACTGTCGTGGAGGTGATAGTCCAATCACTTTAGGATACAAACGTTTCCATTATTGGTGCTCTTTAACTTGTTGAATGCAATTTTAATAATATGTCTTGAACAGCGCAGTATATGCTGAAATTAAGGTTTTTCTCATGATTGCATATTTGACTAAATCTAAATGTTGTATTTAATACATTCTGTAAGATTGTAAAAAACGACGATAAGCATGAACATGAAAATGAATTTCTAAAACAATAGGTTAATACTGACTTAATTTATTATGCATTAACTTGTTTTATAATCGATAATGAGTTTTTTTTAAATCTTATTGAACCCGAAGACATTTTTCGCTGACTTGTTCGACTGCTGTTAGATGTAAAATGAAATAGTCTCACCGACTATAAATGCTTCTACTGTGAAATCTAATGAAACACAGAGAAATCATGATTCCGTGATGTTTCTTATCTGATCTTATTGAAGTAAGAGCGTACACTACTTATAGGAAGACTTTCTAAGCTTTATATATGTGCCTCCATAGCTCAGTGGATAAGGCGCTTGCTGAAATCCAGAGGTCTCGGGTTCGATCCCGGGTCGGGGCACATACATGCCAGTCATGTTTCAGCGGAATGCTGACTGACAAATAAAGGCTTAGCTCGGCATTAAGACGTGTTTGATCATATAAGAGAACTACGTAGAAGGCGAAGGATATTAATGAAAGGGGCCTACAACAAAAATGTAAAATTGAACTAACTTAACGTTGAATAGCGTTGTAAGTCGAATGTCGGAACACTTTTCCAAGGAAAATTTGTATAGAAATATTCGTGTATTTAATTAAATAAAACACAAACTATCATCAGTAAAGAATAAATTAATATATAGAACAACGAACTGGGAATTAAATTGTTAATAATCATAAACACTGATAATGCAATTATTTATTCATGGCTCAAACAAACCCATCTGATACACGCATTAATATTCAAAACAAAATATGTGCACAACGTATTGGATTTTACTGGCCCGTGATTGAATTTCAACGTCCAATTCATAGAAGATTGAAAAAAAAAATCCGAAAAAAAGCATGTACGTTCTGTATTTGAATGAATTATCCCGACTGCTCCGTCAAAATATATACACTATTATTATTTTCCACTTTATCTTGTATGAAACACTGTGTACGACTCTTTTTTTTACCAAGTTCTAGTTCTACCCAGGAAACGGACTCGAGACTGATTCGTTTCCTTAGGCTTAGGCTTTCGAATCGATCGACCTTAAATGGATTTATTTAAACAAAATATATGGACGAAAGAACAAAATAGATGAACATACAAATTAATATACGTGTACTCATATTAACAAAAATACAAACAAAACAGTCATGGCTAAGACAAATCAACAGTTTAATGTTTTACCAAAGCAGGCGCACTACTGTTATCATTTTATTTTTAACACTTATTATTCCACAAACACCACTGTAAGTACAAATCGAATGAACAAATAAATAAATAAACGCGTACTCATAATTATAATAATACAAACACAAAATACTAAATACAAAACACAACCATGGTTATTTAAAACTTAATTTGCCACAATACTTTTACCATTTCCATTTTTTACACAACATGCATTATTTCGCACACCACCGCACATTACAATGTTCACGTGTTCTATTGTATTGTTAAATATTTTCTTAACTGCTGTTCTGAACTGCCCGCTACTCAAGCAATATATGAACGGATTGACCGCACAGTTGAAATAATATGACCTCAAGAATATATGATATACTATTTTCCCGGCGTTGCTTAAATTATTATACCATTCCGGTTCCGTGAAAAATCGTATATTTGTTATAATAATAAAAGGAATGAAACTAAACTGGAAAGCTAAAGTGATTAAAAACAAAATTAACGTCGCTTGTTTTTTCTTCTTTTTGCTCATTCGTAATTGCTTCTGGTCGGAATGCGAAATGTTCAGGACGCGCAGCGTCGCAATCTTACGTCCAATTTGAGCGTACAACACAATCAGTATCAGCAACACCAAAACACTCGCGATGGAGACAAACGCGAAATGTGAATAAGCGAACGCCGTGCCGCGCCAAGCGTCGTCGATAAGACACCGTTTAGTAATGACGTAATCTACGTTTGTTGACGTCATTGTGAAGTTTCCCAGGGAACGGGTATGTACGTCAGACTTAAGAAGTTCAATATGGTCGTCGGCGTCGACAGTGTGAGCAACGTCAGTCTGAATCCCGTATATGATCAGCGCCGGAAGTGCCAAAAAGGTTCCCGCGATAACCAAAGAGACGCACATTTTCTGAATAAACCAGTCTTGAATCTTTGTTTTGTGCGGCAAACAAATCGCCCTGTAGCGCTCGATGGCGATCATAAGCAATATCAGACCGGAAGAGTTGTTCATCGCGTATGTCATGAAGCGACTCATCTTACAGAGGGAGGCGTTCGCGAAGGTCCAGTACTCGGTAATGATGTAAAGCTCGACGGGGATGCTGAGTACGCAATTGACAATGTCGCAGACTGCAAGAGTGATAAGCGCGTAGCGGCCCGTGACTTTCGTCAGATGGAGGCCGTACACTAGCAGCGAGATGACGTTTCCGGGAATACCGGCGACGATAAGGACGCTGATGTATACGAACGACGGAAGTAGCACCGACATTGCGTCGTGGTGAAGAACGGACTCTACGGTGTGATTGGAATGCATAATTCAAAATTATAAAGCTGTCATCAAATTTCATAAATATCAACTCATTCTTGACTTAACAAAACTATACACTTGTCATCTAATTTCATGAATAAAGTCTTCGTTATATTGTTAACTTTGAACATAAGCACTCGTGCGTTTATTCGTAAGAATGTCAAACTGCGGGTTCTATTGTACTTCTCAAAAATATCCTTTCCGACGGCATTCATTCACAACTTGTCAGCATGTGAGGAAAATTTATTTTCAAGAACGTAATTTAACTTCCAACAAAGATAAATAGAAATCGAGGGCAAACAAGAGCGCAGAACACTCGCTAACGTTTCTCTGATTAAAACCACATCATTACGATGTCTACTATAAACGCTCTTAGTGGAACCAGCCGCGTGCGTCACAGAACTTCCAATATCTCGTTGCTGAGTGATCGTTGGTGTTGGAAGCACCAATAGATGTCTAAAACCGAACCGATATGCCAATACATCGAACCTTTGCATGGAAGCGCTGAGCTGACATGCCAACAAGAAGACGTAAATTGGGCTTTACATAAAACAATAGTACTGCAATTATTCGCATCACAAATTGTGTATTATCATGGATATGTTATTAGTCATAAAAAATAATATCGGGTGTGGCTTGCATCAAAACGGGTAAGACTCTGGGAAAATATCGAACTATTAATTGTCTTATTGTTCCTAAATGACAAAAAATAATAGGGTATGACAAATAATTAAACTATATATAAGCGTTGTTAACTAGTTTGATGCAAATGCATTCTCAAGTTCGAATACTGCGTTACACTAGGAGGCTACCATGATGACATACTTTTGAGCTGGAAATACTTTTATGAATACTAAAGTAGTATATTTTATCCACGTTTTTGCTTAGTTAGTTGGTTTTTTATAAGTCATAAAGAGTGCTAAGCAAAAGCTCAAATTCGTTTGACCTCATGATATGGATAATTATCCAATGTGCATCTGGCCGAAGGGTTTTATTTTAAGAGGATATGTTTAATATCCAATCAAGTCTCTAAATATTTACTCAGCGTTGTAATTTGGTTCAAGAATATTCTTTGAGCGGCTTCACTTGCATGCGATAGAAATAATGGCTTTTCGACTGCGTGTTAGTCGAATCGCGGAATAAAATCCTATATAGACCGTTCCATAAGGTTACAATACACTAAATGATCGCTTCATGTAGGGCTGTACTCTCTAAAAAAATATCATAGTTGACAGGAAGGCATGTTTTACACTTTTTACCATTATTCAGGTGTTGTCTTGCGGAGATAATGGTAGGGCATGAATAGGTGTTCACTACTGAATCCCTGAAATATGATACACTTGAAGACTATAGTAAACCATTGCACTAGAAAAGGTTGCATTCCACTAAGAAACGGCCGAAAAAAAAAGTTGCAAAAACAGTCGATTTTGATTTGTGTCAAGTTCTTTCTTGCATTGTACATGACATATCTTTTTTATTGCATAAATCGATTCCGCTTAGAATGGCCTTTAAGAAAAGGTATGGTTATGGGGGTCTCTATGTGCAAAATGTTGCATTTATTTTCGCTCAAAGTTGTCGCTTTTACATTGAATTATATAGGGAAACTATTTGGTGTATTATGACCATAATCGATAAATTGACCGCCGCCATATTGTCAGTCACGTGACTGTCCGCCATTACACTGCTGCTTACTGGTGCGAGACTGCGATTCCAAAAGCCAAAAACGTAGAGAATACCCGCTTAACCGTTGTCGGATAAATAAATTACTTAATGAATTAATGTGAGGCGATTATCACATTTTTGTTGTTTAAATGATTGTTTGAAGTTGAGATTGATTGTTACAAATAAAATGTTTAAAATGCTTTCGTGTATTTGTTTTTTTTTATATCTGTAATCAAGTGGTAATCATCGGCGAAAATTTGCCGGTTCAGTCGCTCATACTATGTCTTTGATTAGACTTGTTACTTTTAACGTTTCACAAACAATTCACGCATGTATTGTTGTGTTGATTTTAATAGCCGCAACATCAAGCAATTTATATTTTAATTAATACTTATTAAAGATTCTCGCGCAATTAATTACCGCTAATTGTTTGTAATTGGTCTCATGTGGTAAAAATCTACATTCCAAAATCATAACATATTATATTAAGTATGATATTTTTGATACGCCTTCCTTTATTTTTCTTGTTCTAGCTGATATCAAAGATAATAAAAAATTGTGGTTTGGATTTATATTTAATTATGGAATTTTGTCACGTTAAAAAACGAGCTTTTTATTATGAGAGAGTGATATTGATCTTGACGATCTTTTATGTGATTATTCGGAAGATGAAGAGAATGTGATCTATGTGATATATCTATATTTTCATCTGTGAATCATTTAACAGCTATAAAGCTAAAAAATACTCAAAAATGTATTTTATAGGTCTTTGAAGTAACGCAAAACATATGGATAACGACACCAAATGTTTAGTCAATTAATCCACACAAAAAAACTCCGAAAAAACACCTAAATAATATTTCAAAAATATATTATTAAGCGCCAAACGAATTTATTAATACATTTATTTGCAACTTTAAAAACGCGGCATAAGCATCAAATTAAAGATTATCTGAAGACTGAAAGGCCGACAATTTGACACAACAAAGAGCTCTATGCATAAGCCGTAATATTTTTTGCAGAAAAGCTTCAATAAATTACAATAGTAATACATCTAATTATAAAAATATAATTATGAATGGCATGAGTACGTTAGTGTGATAAACACGTGAGTAATAGAAAGTATAAGGGGTGCATTGAAAATAAACGTACTACAAAGCCCTATTAAAAGCGAAGTGCATGACAGTATTAACATGTAATTTTAATTTGATGGGTTTTGTACAGAGAATGACGCTATTGAGGAATATAAACATACAACTGAAAAACACAACTTTACATGATGCAATTTGAACTGTGTATTCATGTATATTGAAAACTCGTTACTAGTGAGTACGAGTGGCAAATATCTAACATTTTAACACACATATATCTATATTAATATTTTTTTTAAACAATATTTACCCCCGTTCGTGTCAAATGTAATTTCTTGTTTTATGATGTCGTTCGTGCATTGCCGTAACATTAAATCTTCATACGAAATGACGTAGTTTTAATTAACCGATTCCCGCTAAATACGTTAAATGTTATGTTTTTAGGTAAATTTTATAATTATCAAATACTTTTTTTCATAAATTAAACCAGGGATTAAACGGGCTAGTATCTTTACGGTGTACAATTTCTGATATTCTATATTGGACATAACTTTTAATTTGTACAATATGTAACATATCTAATGAACGCAACTGTTAAGTATGTCGGAGGTAAAATATTTAACCAAATGACTGCTTAATACTACCAGAAAGAGAAGACATGGTGGCATCATCAATTGTGTTTAATGACCAGACTGTCATCTGCCACCCAGTGTGGTTTATGACACCCCGGGATGACGCCATGTTGTTAGTTAAGTCTGGATAATATCTGATCAAAACGAGATAATCGGATTATGCAGAACAAACGGGCAATTCCACACTGGAATGCAAAGGATTACACGATTTTAAGATTGATGCATATTATCAAATGATAAATATTGCATTTAGTTTAATTAAATGGTTTTTTTTAATGTGTTAACGTGTTTATTTTCCTAGACAAATACCTAAAAAATGCACGTTTTTCAAACATTTTTTCTGTTATAACACTAACTTAACATCTCCTCTAGCAGAAAAACTTTATTTCATACAATTTGCATGACAAACAAACAAGTTTTACAAAAAGAAAGAAATTCACCCGTTGAATAATCGGTGCTCTCTTATATATGTTACCGGTTGTTTGGCAGTAGTGTAATGGCGGACGCGGAGAGTATTCAGGGGAGATAATTGGGTAATTACTAAATTATGGAACGGTCTATTGCGTAGATACGTGAATTGGAAGATAGAAAGTTTCCGTTTTTCCCTCATTAACAAAGCTCAGATTTGCAAATTTGTAACCCCAAAACAATGTGTGACCCATTTACAAGACAACTACATTGAGCGAAAAAAAAACACTCCAATTAAATACCAAAAAATCAACTGGAAAATTATAAAAACGTTAGTTCTGGAAATAAATTAACATGAAGAGGTAATCCCCCTAAATCCAAGTCGCATAGTGCCCCATCATGTTGCGCTTTTCAGTTGTTTCCGAGTGTGCACCGTTGTTTCCGATTGCGCACCGTTGTTTCCGATTGTCAAAGCTGAGTAGATAGATACTGTATTATAAGAAAATGCATTTTACCTGAATGTAGACACTGGCAGAAAACAGGATTTGTGCAGTTTATGTATGACAACAGCCCAGTGTAACTATATGAAACCTTCCTCTATCACCAATGAAATGCACCTTCATAATTCAGACACCAACACGCTATATGAATAATCACGAAACAAGCATATGCTATTGATTAAGTGCTTTTATACAAGCTGAAAATAGGAACTTTAAAAAAATAGGCACTCCGCTACCGCGGGGTCATACATCCTGAGGTAACCAAATACGCTGCTACTTATATTTGGTTTACTCCTCTTTATGGTTGTTCATTATATACGACAAAGTAAATAATCATCTCTTATATCTAAAGAAAATAGTAAAGAAATCAAATTATCCATTTAGGCCATGTCCTAATAGGGGTCTCCATGCATCCCCTGGGATTAATTTTCACATATACCAAGTTGTTCAGTAACTCAAGTAAGTAAATTTTTTCACTTGTCCTCAAAGATAAACTCAATTGAAAGTGTTCATATCAACCAGTTGCCATGGCAAACGCCACTCGAAATTGGAAAACAGACCAGGGCGACTATATCACATCATTATTATATTATATCCTATCGTAATACAAACAAATTAGTGTTTGAACAAAGGCTACACATTGTGCATTATTTTTAAAGACCAAATTATATATTTATCTCATTTGCATATTCATGAATATTAATGAGAAAATAACAAAATCGGGGAAAAAACTATTTATGATCATAACTATGTAACTATACAATCAAATTTGATGAATTTGGTGTCTATTCCTAGGTTTCAAGGGGCAAAGAACACATAAAGATCATCGGAGCTTGTTGAAGTTTACAAAAGGACACACAAATCCAACATGGCATCCAAAATGGCCGCCAAGATGGCCGCCAAAACCTATAAATGATCATAACTATGTAAATATCCACTAAAATTTGATTAGTTTTGGTGGCTATACATAGGTTTCAAGGGCCAAAGAACACATTAAGATCATCAGACATTGTTTAAGTGTATTATATTACACACAAATCCTACATGGCGTCCAAAATGGCCGCCACGATGGCCACCAAAACCTGTAAATGATCATAACTATGTAACTATCCACTCAAATTTGATGAATTTGGTGTCTATACTTAGGTTTCAAGTGACAATAACACATTAAATCATCAGACATTGTTTAAGTTTACAATAGTACACACAAATCCAACATGGCGTCCAAAATGGCCACCAAGATGGCCACCAAAACCTATTAATGATCATAACTATAAAACAATCCACTCACATTTGATGATTTTGGTGTCTATACCGAGGTTTCGAGGGGCAAAGAACACAGTGAGATTGTCAGACATAGTTTAAATGTATTATGTTAGACAGAAATCTCACATGGCGTCCAACGACACAATACAAAAGACCACAATTCCATTACTTTTGACGTGATGCGTGTTATGTGAAATGCCATCGTTTGGACCTGCCGCGATTTCTGGATTTTGACAAGAGGATCGATATTTTTCAGCTTCAGGCAACATGAGTTTTCAAGGAATGATGCCTATCTTGCATCAGAACAAAAGTCTTGCCTATGATTAATAATTATGAACAATGGGGACAAAGCGTGCATTCTGTCAACATAAGCCTTAGTTTGCAACCTTGCCACAACCTTCACACCATTGTAACGTTTGACCAACCCTTGTATTGGAAGGCTGCCGAAATCAGCATTGATGCGCCACAAAGTAGTTGAAAATGTTCAGAATTTGGGATGTTTCATAAACGTGTGAACTTGTGGGGGGGGGGGAGGATCCCTCATGGAAGAAACTGCTCTCAAAAACATACTTGAGACTGTTTATGGAGAAAATAAAATTGTGCACATTTTGACACGAAAAGCTTACCAGGGCTTCACAGGACCATCTTCTTGTTAAAAAGTGCATACACAGCCAGGACCTAGGAAAATCCAGTCATTCAGATACTTCAGGATCATGCCAAGGATTTGAACTCTGCCCTTCTTAGTGGCAAAACAACGCTAGCAGATGATACATGTTATGCGATTGTAATCATACTCGAGAAAACTACAGAAAAAAAACATGAAATTGCCATGACCTCAAAGACACGCATAGTATGGCTGAATTATCAGCTAATGATTACAAATTCAAGCATATTGTACTGTGTGTTGGCTGATGCATTAGCAGGCAGTGTCCGATATGCTATCCATCTTTGCTGGGTACATAACCTGCAATCTGCTTATTACTACATGTATCTGCAGCAAATAAGCAACCTAGAGGAAACGCACCCAAATGTTTATCGAAAGTTTGGTATTGGTTTTCACGTTGTTCGTAGGAAAAATATGTGCTGGGCTGGGCTAGGATGTGATCTTGTCATTGAGCAAACATTAATGATGTTTTTATATAACAAATTTGGTCTAACTCGCGGCAGTTGAATGACCGAGGAAATGCAAATCCCTTGGACCATATCTGCAACATTCGAGCACAACAGTGCGAGCGATGAAGGATTTCACAGAACTGACCTTTACTACAAGTCGAGAACACAAAGACTCAACTGAGGCGTGCATCAAAGTGGATTCTTCTGATCTAGAGAAAATGCAGACACAGATTACAACCTGCTCATCATGCACACCTGACCTTACTCTGAAAAATATGGTCAGTTGGATAGTGGCTGGGTCAGATATGAATGTTCGTGCAATCGAGGCGGTTTGATCATACAAGATATCATAGGAAAGTCAGTCTTTGCTTATAAATTTACGAGAAAATACAGAGCCAAAGCTAATGAGAATAGCTTGGCTGTTAAGATCGCTTCTGACCGTGCTTTTTATCCTGCTCTTCTGTTCCAGCGTTTCCTGGAAGTGTAAAAATCTGGAGATGCTTCCCTTATAGCCGTATTGTCTTACGAACTGAGCTTCCATCCTGCTGCCTTCTTTGAAGCCAAGAACATACTTTGTACAGCAGATAAGCCTCAGATCGCGACACATCATGTGAGGCTGTGATAAATTGTATTCATGAAACAGATGCATGATGGTGGCACTTTGCTGCATTATTGACCATTGAGAAGGGTGACTCAAATAACGCACTAGCCGAGTCTTATGTAAATTCAGAAAAAGGCCTTACGGACAAGCGACAGTGGGGTTCGATGGCTACGAAGACGGTCATTATAACAAAAGACAACACGCACCGGAGACGATGAAACAAACGTGAATCGTATTGTGAGTTTCAGCAAAGAAAGACGTTTTGTCTCGTGACAGAAACAAGGCCGGTATGATTGCTCTGATCAGCACAATTCTGACTAAAGTGGGATGCTATGTTGTTCTTTTTTCAGGGGATGCAGATGTTGAAATTATTAAATCAACAGTATAACGAACCCGTCGTAGCACCAACACATTAGTGGGCGAGGATAGAGATTTGCTCATCTTGATCTTGCTTTACTCCGAAAGGGACAATACGACCATCTACTTCCGCTTTGATGTAACGAAATAGTCAAAGGAATACAAATTGTATAATATTAACTTTTTGAAAGAACTTGTGCTTATTCACTCTGTAATTAATCTTAAATGCTTAGTGATAACCTCAATTCGAGTAAAGTGTTCATTGTCTCCTAAACTATGGCGTTTTATATAACAACCATAATGTTTGATTAACAAGTTATGGACTTGTCCATCGTATTGTGTTGATGGCCATTTTGGACGCCGTGTTGGATTTCTGTGTAACATAATTAGCTTACATTTTGATTGATGATATAAATGTGATATTAATGTATTCCTTGCTCCCTGAAACCTGGGTATAGACATCAAATTCAACAAATTTGAGTGGATAGTTACAAAGTTATACTTTATGATCATAAATATGTTTTGGTGGCCATCTTGGCGGCCATTTTGGATGCTGTCTTGGATTTGTGTGTAATGAAATAAACTTAAACAATGCCTGATGATCTTAATGTGTTCTTTGACCCATGAAACCTATGTATAGACACCAAACTCGTCAAATTGAGTGGATAGTAACATATTTATAATAATTAATAGGTTTTTGCGGCAATCTTGGCGGCCATTTTTGACACAATGTTGGATTTCTGTGTAACATAATTAACTTACATTTTGTCTGATGATATAAATGTGTTCTTTGCCCCCTGAAGCCTGGGTATAGACACAAAGTTAATCAAATTTGAATGGGAAGTTGCATAGTTATGATCATAAATAGGTTTTGGCGGCCATCTTGGCGGCCATTTTTTACGCCATGTTGCCTTTATGTTTTATTTAATAAACTTAAACAATGTCTGATGATATAAATGTGTTCTTTGGCCCCTGAAACCTGGGTATAGACACAAAATTCATCAAATTTGAGTGGAAAGTTACATAGTTATGATCATACATAGGTTTTGGCGGCCATTTTTGACCCCATGTTGGATTTTTGTGTACTATATTAAACTTAACTAATTTCGGATGATCATTATGTGTTCTTTGCCCCCTTGAAACCAAGGTATAGACACCAAATTCATCAAATTTGATTGTAAAGTTGCATAGTTATAATCATAAATAGTATTTTTTTCCGATTTTGTCAGTTTCTCATTAATATTAATGAATATGCAAATGAGATAAATATATAATTTGGTCTTTAAAATAAAGCACAATTTGTAGCCTTTGTTTAAACACTAATTTGTTTGTATTACGATAAGATATAATATAATAATGATGTGATATAGTCGCCCTGGTCTGTTTTCCAATTTCGAGTGGCGGTTGCCATGGAAACTGGTTGATATGAACACTTTCAATTGAGTTTATGTTTGAGGACAAGTGGATAAAAAAAATCCTTACTTGAGTTACTGAACAACTTGATATAGGTGAAAATTTATCCCACGGGGGAGTGCATGGAGAACCCTATTAGGACATGGCCTAATTAGGATACATTTAATACATATAAATATGTAAAATTAAAAATCCATCATTCTTTATCTTTGAACACAAGACCTGATAAAATAAACAATAAAATCATGTTAGACCAAAATGGTAATAGGAACCGAGGAGTGTTCTTCTTTGTCTTGTCAGTCAAGACATAATAGCAGAAACACGTGACGCCGCATAGGTTATGTGTTACCGCATACAATAATGTTTATTCGCTCAAGAATAAACTGTATTATTCAGCTATTTTCCTAAGGGATCGCCGACACCCAAACCCCAATGGTAAAACCCATCCTACCCAGTCTACTGTAACACATAGACTAAGTACAAAACCACTGCCCGTGCAAATTGTCGGTCTTTTACTAGCTCGTCGCATCACATGGTAAGTCGCGCTATGGTTTACAAGTTTACATTTACCACCCACCCTTCCACTTATTTTATTTTTTTGGATTCCGATGCTTGCCAGATTTTTGTTATATTCCAGTGTTGTCGAGAATTACGAACTCCATTAGAAACCCACAACGTCATGGCTGGGACTTAACAGCGTACGGAACACCGTCAGTCTGTCTAATGGTATACTTAGTTCGACCCCCGACGACAGGTTCCTGCGGAATTGACTGTACCAGTGTTAGAGAATTTTCAGTTCTGTGCGTTAAGGAGTACAACACAGAACGTATGTCTAAACATCACGCACCGCACAAAACAGGTACATGTGCGGTTCGAACATGCGTATGGTTGTCACGTAGGTGATGGTCACTCAGGCGGACATAGTCGGAAATGTGTATGGTTTAGATTATTTGGACAGTTCTTCGCTAGCTAGACTTTGATCAATAAACTTTTAGTTCTTGAAATTCCAACCACATTATCTCCACAGTTACATGTTAATATTGGTTGTTTTCGGGTACAGTTTTCCAGAGTTTATTTTGCATTGAGTGAAGTTTTATCTCTGGTTTTTACTCTGGCCTTGAAAACACCATTTAAGGATAAAGAATAGAAGTGATGTATACAAATTTAAGTTGTACTGTCATGTTTTTCTACGATTATACTTGATTGTTATATATATTACGATATGTAATATTCTTGTATGTATGCTGTCAAAAACTGATCGCAAGTCTTGCCCAATGCAAAACGATTTGTGTTTTGAGCTTAGTTGTGTGAAGACCAAATTATTGTGTTCATCGGCATAGTTTCCACAAACACACTTCCCGCTTGTCACGGGGGATAGACAGTATGTACTTAAATTTTCCGCCGTTCTCGGGGGAACCTGTATAATACAATTGATCCAAGCCTTGTTATTATTATGCCAAACCTTTAAGATAATAAATTGCGCAGTTAAACGGTTTGGC
Source organism: Dreissena polymorpha (assembly GCF_020536995.1). Taxonomy (NCBI): domain Eukaryota; kingdom Metazoa; phylum Mollusca; class Bivalvia; order Myida; family Dreissenidae; genus Dreissena; species Dreissena polymorpha. The sequence goes on along the minus strand of NC_068356.1, from coordinate 109,130,485 downwards.
GTTTGTCGTTGAATAATTGGCGAGGTTATCACGATCTATCAATCGTGTTTATTGATAGATTTTTAATTTCGTCTTTGCGGTGATAATCATCGCATAAGGCAGAGTCCAGTCGTTTGCATTGAAAATAAGCCGCATTGAAGATACATTTGGTAGAGAACGAACGACATTTTGTCGAATTACAATGTGTTTTAGTCAAGCTAAATATCGGTAAGAAAATGGTCTGTGAATGAATTTTAAAAATTTGGGCATTAATGCAAGGTATTTCTTGTAATTTGCTAGTACACGTGTGGGTGTAACATGCGTGTCGTGGCAACAAAATAGTTAGAAGTGCAATTACATGTATACATGAGATCAAATAATGAAACATCTGCAATATGTTAACTGATCTTACTGTTCAAGAGTATTGAAAATAAAAGACAAAAAAAAAACAACATTTTACGTATTTTAGATAGCGGATCAAACAAACAATTTACCCTGTAAACAAGTATTCATGACATACTTCTTATTTTATGAAGAAAGCTAGTGCAGCTCAATTATGCATGTGTTTAAATCCATTGGTTGTTATGGGCCTCGCATATGCCTTACAATGATTGAAATCCGTCTCACAAATGACTATGTCTCACAAATGACTTAAACATATAAAAATACATCATGTTCAATTAACACATATCATAACAAGTCTGTCTCTCTGTTTTCGTAATGCATTTCGTCCTAAGGCAGTGTTAAACCATGTGCTGTAATTTACCACTCAACCCATTATTGATTGTTTCAATCATTGATTCACAAGAGTTAACATCATCAATACAATTTATCGTGACAATAACAAGTGGGCAGTTGTTACACTAATTTTCCACACCATTACTTGTATTTACAAACAACTTTGCACCAACTTAACCAAAGTTATCTCTCTAAATAAAGAATGTATGGGACTCAAGAATCTTCACTAACGTTTATATGCAAGGAAGCACGTCTCTAATTCATGCACAATTTTACAAGTGACAATGGGAAAATGTCTAAAGATTAATATATTTAAACTTTTCTTTTTACAAATATATGAACCTTAAAACGTATCTTTTCAACACAAATTTATCTTCTCAAAATAATTTGCTGTAAAATATCCAATTATAAAAAAAAGATAAAACAATATAAATACTTAAATCGTAACAATTGTTAAACGGTTAACATTTGTAAGATGTAAATATTTCTAAATAAATCAAACATCTAAACAGTAGAAAAGTATAACCCGTAAATATCTTAACTGTCCAACAGAAAAAATAATGAGTCCAAAAATTTCTTAAACTTACTATATATAAAGATATATTAACCGTAGAAGTTTCACAGACTTTGTCTATATTAACTATAAGATATATAAATATCACATATTAAGCAATTTGTATTTTGCTTAATTATTGGTTTATTTCAATTTTATTTTTAAAAAGACACCCATTAATTGCACATGCTGGTACATATCACATGAAGAAAGCGTGTTGTCATCTGATGTTTTCCAGCGCAAAAGGAATTCTCAAAGATCCAATAAACTATCCAAATATTTATTCACCACTGTTATCTGTCTCTAGAATCTAAGCGGAGGGTCTTCATTAGCAAGCTCTCGATATAATAGTGTGAGTAAACGTTGTCAAAAGCATTGGTCGATTGAATCTGAATATGATATGAAAACATTCATTTGCATGCACTAAAATAATATCATTATGTCTTTATTTTCATAGGAACAATAAACCAATTTCCGTGTCACATCGACATCCAAATTAATTTCGCGACTATAACAAATTGGTAAATAAGTTGCTATGTCAACGATGGGGAGACACATATAACAAGAGCACCGCATAACGGGTGCCACGCTCGGCTGCGAAAGCTTGCCAGACATTTTTTCAGAGGTCACAGTGACCTTGACCTTTGACCTAGTGACCCCAAATGGGTGTGGCGTGTAGAATTCATCATGATGCATCTACATATGAAGTTTCAAAGTTGAAGGTGGAAGCACTTTGATTTTAGAGGCAATGTAAAGGTTTTAGCACGAAGCCGGCGGACGGCGGACGTCGGACGGCGGACGACGAGAAGGCTATGACAATACCTCGGGTTTTCTCCGAAAACAGCCTCGCTCAAAATTATGCCAAAACGTGTATCTAGTCTTTATAATACGAGACTCATTAAATGCACTCACGTATGCATTAATGGAGGTTACACTAATACAACAGTCCAATTAGGGGAATCACCTTCTTATATTATACCTGGTTTTTTGTTTGTGATTAAATTAGTGCTATTTAATATTTGGATGTTATTAAAATTGATATTTAATAACCTAAAAACATCAACGAGGTCAATAATTTAAATTTTGTTGACGATACTTCGAATTCAAATGACGATACTATTTAAATCTGGAAACATTCCTAGAATTGTTTTCTTTACTATAAGTAAAGTTAAGTTAAGTAACACTATGATCGATTAAAATTATCAGGAAAAGAGAGAAACAAATGCTTAAAAACATTTTTAAATTAATGCTTCCGGAGGGGTTCTCTCGTTTGCATAATCGAACACTGAAATAAATTACAAAATACTTTACCTATATCACCAATATTGCATATCGTAAGCTGAACTTATACTATAAAACCGTAAAATATATATTATTTGTATGTGTTATTATTTTTTTGCTGTTTTAACACTCGTGATTTAGGATCACTCAGTTTAAATCTATTACATACGTCTGTTTCCATCCAACCATCATATACATTAGGTAGGCGCTTGTAAGGAAGTGTACCCAGTACCCTTTGAAGTTGGATGGTCGCCATTCATATCAGAATCCGTTTATGTCAGTATGTTTGACAAATTTTTGTGTCAAAAAAGCATATAAAACACAATTTACAAAAATTGACCCATACTAGATCAGGAAATCCACGAGCATGACATCACAATATATTGAGCTTCGAGCAATCCGTGTGTGTTTAATATGTTTTATATAACATAGCATTGCCCTGAGCCATCATTATGCATATAGAATGCGTCAATCTATCATCATTCTGGAAGCCATACATCTACACTTTAAAACACTCAATTTAATTATTACTCATAACCAGTAATATGTTCATCGAAGCCATCAATATAAACACAGAAACACTCAATATCAAACTTGAATCAATAATTTTTACACGAAACATTCAATAGGCATTGAAGCTATTAACATATAATGCAACACTACAGATAGATAAAACATATATGATTATCCAATCAAAATAAGTGAAATGTTCTCATCCTATATCGATCCCAAGGGATGCTGTATCCAAACACGTTCCACTGAATACGCCTTCAACCAACGCAACAGTACATCGGTACATAAAAATTAAAACAAATTCAAACACTTGAATGAAAACTCCTTAAAAAACGTTCAACGATGTAGTAAGTGTCAGATTATGCACTAAATGTAGAAGTAATCTTAAATCAGCGAAACTAAAAAGAATATAAATCATTGATACAACCAAAGTGTACCAAATTTATCCCCTATCAATTAACAAAGCCTATTGATTGCTTTGGCTTTGAAACCTTTCATTTCAATCATAATTTCCTTCAAAATGTTCGGCAGTCGCCACTCTAATACCAACTAGAACTTTGGCAAGAAAGTGACAATACCAACGAACCGCTTTGACATAGCAATAATGTCCAAGAATAAGTTCAAGGGCAACTACATCAGAAATATGAGGATCACTGCGCATTAAAAATGTTTTTGCACATCTATAGATAATGGTGATGACATATTTTAAGTTTCAATTCAGTCGCTTGAGACATAATGAAGTATTTCGCTCAACAATCATGTTATGCCCTTATAAAAAATTCTCCATATGGACTGCTTTTTATACGATTTTAATTATATTTTAATTGTTATGGACATTGGCGCTGGAATGTTGATTGCATCAAAAGAAATACTACGAATAAGTGAATAAATGTGAAAATGCGCGTTCACATTGACAAATGTAAAAATACTTAAAATAAGTTTTAAGCCAAATTTTGCTCCAGGAATATTAACATAACTAACATAATTCCTAGTATTACATGTCAACTATGTGTAGTCGTCAACATATACATATAATAATTGTTAATCTCCCTTTTTCCTTTTCTACGAACATTATGCAGTTAAGGACGAGCCGCTAGGAAATGCTGTATAGGCCTACTAGTTTCAATACATCCCAGTAGTGTACTTAACTCTGTTATATATCAATTTAATAAATCTGAAAAGGTTAATTGTGCTTTTTCTCCAGTGGAAAATAACGCAATAATGTAATTCCCGTGAGCTTTAAGTTCACGAGCCGCTAGGAAATGCTGTATAGGCCTAGTATTCTTAATACACCCCAGTAGTGTACTCAACTCTGTTATATATCGATGTTAATTGTGCTTTTGCTCAAGTGGAAAATAACGCAAAACTTTTATTCCCGTGAACTTGAAGTTCACGTTGTTTGCCAGTAAGTATAAGTATGCCTGTTGCTGTGCTTCAATGTTCTTAAGTGTCGCAGAGGTTGTTATCTAGTAAGCTATAAAGTCACACTGTGATTGAATAGCATTGTGATCGTGATTAAATGAGCTTTAGTATCAATATTGTTTTGCAGCAGTGCGCTTAAATGTTAATGGTGTAGAGCTTCAATGAGCTTGAATGATGCTTCTGTATTCCGCTGACACTCTGTTCATCTCCATGTAGCTAAAATCACACCGTAGTTAGCGACAATTAAAATGTTGTTTTGCCAATAGACAACATTGATGTCGCTATGTTGCTGCGTCAGTGAACTGAAATTTCACAGTTAATGTTGCTCAAGCGAGCTTCAATGTCACAGTAGTTGATGCTGTAGATATCTTCGCAGTCACTTTTGTGCTGCAGTGGTTGGTGACCTTGTGAGTCAAAATGTCTCTATGGTTGGTGTTTTAGTAACTTAAATGTTTTGTTGTGAAGTGAGCTTCCATGCCACTGTGCTTCTTATTAAGTTAAATTCCACTGTGTTTGATGCACTAAGAATCGTGAATGTCACTTAGGGTAATGCTTGAGCGAGCTTTAGCGTCACTGTTTTTAGGTTTCAATCAGCTCAATACGTATCGTGGTTCGTTCGTTAGTAAACTAAAATGTCACTTTGTTCGGTGCTCTAATGACACCGTGGTTATGTTTTTAATGATCTAAAATGTTTCTGAAGTTGTTGCTCCAATGAGCCAAATTGTCTATGTGGGTTGTGCTTTAGTTAGCTCAAATGTAACTTTTGTTAATGCTTAAGTGAGCTTTGTGTCAACCTGGGTTGTTTTGCTACAGCTAAAGTAAATTGCACTTTTTGTGACTCGATGAGCTTTAATGTCACCGTGGTTAGCGCTTCAGTCACCTAATGTTACTGTTTGTAGTCCTCAAGTTAGCGTTCATATCACTGTAGTTCGTGCTCCAGTGAGCTTAAATGACACTGTGGTTAGCGCTCCAGTAACCTTTAATGCTACTGTTTGTGGTCCTCAATTTAGCGTTCATATCAGTGTAGTTCGTGCTCCAGTGAGCTTAATGTCACCGTGGTTAGCGCTCCAGTCACCTTTAATGTTACTATGTGTGGTCCTCAAGTTAGCGTACATATTACTGTAGTTCGTGCTCCAGTGAGCTTAAATGTCACCGTGGTTAGCGCTCCAGTCACCTTTAATGTTACTGTTTGTGGTCCTCAATTTAGCGTTCATATCAGTGTAGTTCGTGCTCCAGTGAGCTTTAATGTTACCGTGGTTAGCGCTCCAGTCACCTTTAATGTTACTGTGGGTGGTCCTCAAGTTAGCGTTCATATCAATGTAGTTTTTTCGTGCTCCAGTGAGCTTTAATGTCATCATGGGAAGTGCTTATGTGGGCTCATGTGTCACTGTTATGGCAGTAATGTTAGTGTGGTTCCAGTGACCTGAAATGTAAAAAAAATGTAGTTCCCCAGTGAGTTCGAATGTGATGTGTATTGGAACTGTGATCTTAAATTGCCACTTTGGTTCTGCTCTATACCGTTTTAATCCAGGGCGTGCTCCTGATAGGGAACATGTAATCGTGGTTTTGCTCCAATGAGCTAGAACCAACATTCTTGATGCTATTCAATCAGCTCAAACGTCAATGATCTAGTGAGCTTAATGTCATTGTGGTTGCTCCTCCACACTTATTTAATTTATCAATGCTTCAGTACGTTTGAATTTTAAAATAGTTGGTGCTTTAGTGAGCTTAAATGTAACTATTGCTGTTGATCTACTGACTTTAAAAGCCAGACTCGCGATCGCTCGTACATATTCGGATATCTTAGCAGAAAATTCACATGAAATATATTGTAACACACACAAAAAAACAAGCATGTTGTATCGCGTTAAATCTATGTTACCAGACCACATCTAGCGTTAAAATTGTGGCTATTGCTGTAAGGAACATTGATTTTTTATTTGTTAACTATATTTTTCGAAATATTGTACGAAATATTCGTTCATTTTGAGTGTGCATGGGTTTGTAAATGTCAATCAAACTAAATACCACTAATCAAGCAAATTAAACTATCCGATTGTACTGGTAACGCTTAGCGAAGTGTTTGTTTTTTTTGTTATAATGTGTCAACGTCAACGATGTAGTGCGAGTCAATTCTGACTTTGGATACATCTTTCTTGAGAAAAAAAAACAAACATATTCAGCCTCGCCGCGAATGTTCCTTTGAGTACAATTTTAAAATTCCCTAATACACTTTCTGAATATCAACTCAGTTTTATAGAAGATTTTTGACAAATCAGCTTAATTTGCGCTAGCAATTTTTATTGTAAGGTTTTATTGATAGCATTTTTTATGTACATACGGTGGCACGAATAATTTTGCTCTTCAATTATCACACGATCACAAAGAAATTAATGTAAACCTCGTTGATGGTAAACTAGGTGAAAAGCACACAGCACGTGCTACTCGCATTAAATATTGCCTGATGGATGTTCGTCGGATAAATTTGAGTTCATGTTGCTTTCACAAAGGGATTATTGATTTAAAAAAATTACAATCACAACCTTGCGTTTTTTTGCAACAAATGAACTAATTCCCCTAATGAAACGTCGGTTTATGTAAATCTTTCTTAGTATAGACGACATGCGATGTTGTTTTCAAAACTGTTAACAACACTGATGATTAAAACACTTTTTGATTAATAAGTAAGGTTTGATCGTTACCGTAACCAACTTCACAACTATTCTATAAAATGCCGTAATGTGGGTTTCATAAATGTAAGAACATACAACTTAAACACTGACCTGGTCTGGGATTATTTGCCATGAATCATGTTGTTGTTGTTTTTTGCATGTTCTATTTACATTTTATACCAATGACATGCGCCGATATATAATAAATGGTATATGTCAAACAGCTGTAGGGTTGATACTCTTTAAGATACACAATTCATTCATTATTGGCCAGAAAAAACACATCGATCCCAAGTATATAATATCATATAACTTTCAAATGTTATATATGCAAGGCAAAAACATTAATAATATACAAGAAATACTAACGTGTCTACTAGGATAATTCGTTGTAAAATATTTAGTCAATTGATCATCCTTCAATAAAGTGCTATGTGTTGCCGAATAACGCGGTGTGGTGTATGTAACGTTGTATAACATAATTAATAAAATCTCTGTGTATGGCGTCTTAAAACTAAATTATATCCATTTAACATGCATGTCTTGTGCGTTAATGGGTATGAACGTTTAATGACAGCATTCTGGAAAACAGGTTATTTTCCCGATAGTGTCAAAGTGCATGCAGACCTAACATCGGAATCAAGTAAGACTGAGCTAGTTCAATGTAAAATGTACTAAAAAGGTTGTTTATTTTATTCTATTTAATGAACTTAATAGCCTTAAATGGGCTAAAAATCCTGCTTAAGATCTGTAATAGGCTGCAAAAGAATATACATTTCTTAACAGGCTGTATATTTTGTCTTTTTTTATAAACTCTCTTAATATGCTGAATATAATATTTATGTAACTTCATAGGCTAATAATGCTGAATAGAATGTATGTTTCCACCTATTTTTTGTAAATGCTTAATATGATTAATATCTTAAATAGGTTTAATGTGCTAACTTGGCTGAACATTGTATCACATTTTTAAAAACTCTCTAAATAGGTTAGGTTTTTTTAAATATTCAACTTAATAGGCTAAATAGGCTTTGGTTTCAACATATTTAATTAAATAACTTAACTGGCTAAATATGCTAAACAGCATAACTTCACAAAATTGTGCAATGCTCAAGGAATGTAGGTATGTAAATTGGAAAAAACTATGAAAAAAATAATATTTTGAAAACAATCCGAATTGCAACCATTTCACCGTATTCACGCTGTGAACTTTCAGTGAAAACCATGTGTCTATTTTCACAAGACAGTGTGTATTTACTAACTCTTTCTTTCAAAGCTACCGTTGTCGTTTGATATATTTCATAGCTATCTATATACAAATGCAACGTTATGCCCGTAGAAACCCCTATAACCATACATTTTCTTAAAGGATAGTCTAAGTTGCTTTGATTTAAGCAATACAAAAGATATGGCTTATGATTGCAAGAAAGGAGTCGGCACAAAACAAAATCGAATGATTTTAATCTTCTTTTTTTTCTACAGTTTTCTATTGCGATGTAATCCGCCTCAGCGTAATATTTTAATTTATCAAATTCAGTGATTTAGTAGTGATCACACCGTACCTTATACATTTCTCCAAAAGGTCAAACCAGAACAACTATCTATCCTGTAAAATATGAACTACAATATGTTGATTTTTAGAGAGTATAGCCTTAAATTAACAAATCAAGTATTTTGTATAAAGTAACCATCTGAACAAACTAAGAATTTTTAAATTGCGAACAATATCCATTTCTGTATAATTATTAAGATATTTTAAATGTGTGTTCCCCATTTTAGATCGATTATTCACGTATAAATCCTTAAAAATACATTTGCTTATGACGCATAGGCAATCTGGCGTTTGTTGTCGGTGTTTTGATTATAAAAGGCGTTCAAGAGCTATTTTCATGTAACTAAATATTACGAAATAAAATGAATAAATCTCTGTTTCCCAAAGATTCGGCTAGTACCTTGTGGTAGCTGTGCAGCAAAATTAATGTAACACAAAAGCAGTCAGCACAATATACAGAAGCATTTTATTTCTAGTAGTACAAATGTATAGCAAACTTTTTGTATTTGTTGACAAACAATGCGCCTATGATTAATTTACCTCTGCCAACTTTCGTAGGAGCATTAGTCCTACACTAAAACAAAATAGTCCCGCTGTTCAACTCAGTGTAAAAACGTTTTCATCTAAACGCTGAACAAATTTGAAATGAATTGTTGCAGTATGTTCATGATCAAAGACTGTGAGATGCATTTCATACCACGCAATTTCTACTGATTCGATTGAGTGTCCTTTGTCAATACGCGTACGTGCAATGAAGAAACAATAGCATGCATTTGCATAATAGAAAAGGATTGGCAAATGTTGATTCCTAGCCTTGAGATTGTCAATGATTCAATAACATGCATATAAGGTTGAGAGCTTTCTATGTACTTCCTTAATGGTGAAAGCACTTAAAAAAATGATTTGCATCGTAAAATCAACAGACGATCGCATTAAACAGATGTATTTACCGATTTATTCGGTCTTTCTCCTCCTTTTAGATATCGTGATAGTCATTACATGCAAATACTGGAGAAATTAATATAATGACAAAAGTATCGAGGAAATCGTAAAAATGTATCTCACACCAAAGCTTGAATACAAAATGAGATTAAATACTGCCCTTTGATTCATGCTGTCCAATTATATACTAAAATATGTTTAAAAATGTATTTACACAAATATTACCCCTGAAAAAAGATAGAGCCGCTCAATTATGCCTGTGTTTACATCAATTAGTTGTTATGGGCCTGGAGTATGCCTTAACATTATTGATATCCGGCTCACAAATGACTTAAAACGTATAAAAAATAAAGTGCAATGTTAAATTAACACATATCAAAACAAGTGTGTCTCTCTGTTTTCGTAATGTTTTTCGTCCTAAGGCAGTGTTCAACCATGTGCTGTTATTTACCACATAAAGAATGTGTGGTACTCAAGAATCTTCAATAACGTTTATATTCAAGGAAGCACGTCAGTGTATAATTAAACTTTCTGCTTCATGAACAATTTTATTAGTGACAATTAAAAAAAGTCTACAGATTAATATATTTAAACTTTGTTTTACAAATATATGAACCTTAAAAAATATCTTTTCAATACACATTTATCTTCTCAAATTTACTTTGCTGTAAAATATCCAATTATAAAAGCAAGACATAAGCATTAAAATACTTAAATCCTAACAATTGTTAAACTGTTAACTTTTGTTAGATGTAAATATTTCTAAAAAGATCAAATATCTTAACAGAAGAAAAGTATTACCCGTAAATATCTTAACGGCGCAACATTAAAAACAAGAAATATATTTTAAAAAGATATACGTCGTTGATTGTGGTTGGAGTTTATGAAAGGTAGAGTTCAATGAATGAGATGTTGTGTTGTGGGAGCAGTGGTCTAATGGTAGGACGCTGGCTTAGGGATCGAGAGGTCGAGGGTTCGAATCCCGCCCTGACCATTGGAATTTCCTTGAGCAAGAAATTAATCCCACATCCGCTCCTCTCCACCCAGGTGTATAAATGGGTACCTGATGAGGGAAATAAGCCATTGTGCCGTGGCTGCATACTGCGTCAAGATGTTAACGGACGACTTGTGACCCAGTGATCAGGGAAAAACATGTAAAGCGCATTTGAACGCACCCGCGAGTATGAAAAGGGCGCTATATAAATGTGGTATAAAAAAACAAAAAACAAAAAAGAATGAGATCAAGGATAGCGAATGTCTTTTTCTGTGCAGTTGTTAGCTGCATCACCCGCAGTACGGGATGTTACGCGGAGTTTTTGCGGCTTATTTTAATTATTACATATTGCTGGTCATAGCCCTATAGATACAAAACAGAAAACCAAAAGAATAATGGAAGTGAAATTAAAACATATGAGTCAACCGGCCACACGCGAAGTATCTGTACATATTTTAAATATTTATACGGGCGTTCTTCGAACAAACCTGTTTTAGTGGTTTGTCGGGCATTGCTATTTGATTCGAGTATTAAGGTAGCGCACCTCTAATGGGCACATATCCAAATATAATCTAATTAATTATTTTCTTAATCAGCATCATTTCACTGAACTACATGCAAATTTGTAGGTAGGCTTTCCATGCTTTTTAAAAAGATATACCGATTTTTTCAAAACCACCCCCACGCTCGGCTTTTTTTCCAGTTTATTTTCACCCCTTGGGTATATAAAAGTTCCATAATTCATTCAAATTTCCAAATATGGGCATGCAGTTGGTGTGTACAGATGCTGTAAAGGTGTTTAAAGTTTAAACAAGATGAAATAAGTATTCTTTTACAGACATTTATTTTTAACAAATTTTTATCTATGGTAGAGCGCCATGAAATGTAAGTGATTTCAGCCAAGTAAAAATTGGGTCGGTTAAAAACAAAGTGTCATAAAATTCAAAATAGTAACATTTAAATCATATTTTAAACTTAGTTTTTTATAAAAACACTATATACAGCAAAAATACCAAGAACTAGACAGATTTACCGTTTACTTTTTGAAATATAAATAAAAATGCAACATGCATGGTTCGTATTTTCAACAGTAAATCACCCAATTTCGCCATAACGTTGTTTTAATTTTAATAATTGAAGAATGTGCATAAAAATTGCAACATATTTAACAATAAATATAGCTTATATGCCATATTAAATCAAATTACGTTAGAAAATAAGTAAAACGCGTCGCAAAAAAGTATACGTCGTCGGCAGGATTCGAACCTGCGCGGGAATATCCCAAAAGATTTCTAGTCTATCGCCTTAACCACTAGGCTACGGCACCTAATAGTAGGCTCTTCAACCTTCGAAGAAATCGCGGGAAATCATTAGAGGTGCACTACCTTAACAGTATCGATAATCATCGCGCTCATGCTTAAAGTCACTATCACGCTCACCAATACATACGGCTACTGTATTATGCTATATAAAAACATTCGACAACAAGTAGTACCATACGATGGTTAATTACAATAGGAAGACCCTAAAAACAAGTAACATTGATGTAAAAACGCTATATTACAAGCATTCGGCAAGTTTTAAGCATCTAAATATCGTTCCACGATGTAATCTTCTTTCGCTTTCGGGTCAGGATCGGATTCATTCGGGTTGCGTTCATTTGCATAATTTATACAAGCCATTCGCTAAGTTCCAGTTACCCAGAATTCATTTTGATTTCGCAGAATGATTATTCATGAGAGCTACGTCATGCTCCCGAAGGACGCTTACCGTATCCAATCTCGTGTTCGCCCGTAAATGTTCGGATATTTCACGGGAGATATAAATGGAATTATTTGTGGCCACAAAAAAATAAAAACGAGCATTTTGTATCTCGTTAAATCAATTCTACCAGACAACATCTAACGTTGAAATTTTGCATTTTGCTAAAAGGAACATTGATTTTTTTATGGGTTAGCTTTATTTAACGAAACATTCGATATTTTTGAGCGTGATTGTTGCTTTAATACATTAGTCAATATGGTGGAATAATTCTTGTTAAATTAATTAAAAACAATATTTATCGTGGTATTGTTGAAAACACATTAAGATTCTATTATTGACATACCATAATAACATCGCTGGATACCTTCATTGAACATCTTTCTGGTCTATAGAAATTTCAGTTCACCTAGTTCACGCTATAGCGTCTTTATTATATAACGATTATTTTTCTGGCCGCGAACTCCGGTCAAGACGAAGCGATGGCCTGTATATAAACTCTGGCATTCACACTCACTAACCGCGAACTGACGAAGGTGTACAATCTACGCACAAATTGTATTGATGTGAAGAGTTGAGTGTAAAACTGTTCTATCTATCATGCCTTTTCATAAGAGATAAAATTGTTACATGCTGAACACGCAGTAAAACAGTGTTAGAAAGACGCGGCCATGTTTCCAATGTTCTGGTAGTATTCTCAAATAAGCCAATGGACTAAATGAAGTGTATTCATTCGTGGGTAGTAGCGGGCATTTTTATGAATGTAACCTAAAGGTCACCTAAGTTCAAAACTGACGTTAAACAGCTATCCCGAATAATGAGACCATAAATATCTTAACAGTAAACTATATATAAAGATATATTAACCGTAGAAGTGACACATACTTTGCATATAGAAAATAGTTCATCAGAAATATATGTTGTCAGTTCAATAGTAATATAATAAACAACTGACAAATCATATGAATACGCGGTCATTTAAACGATGGTCCACAAATGTGCCTTGTTGAACCAGGGCTCAAAGGAATCATTCACAGTGACATTGTCAGAATGTAAGACGCGGAAAATACAGCGTAATTAAAACAGTGAAAGCGACAAGTTTATGACGCCACTGCAACCATCGCACATAGCCTGCATGGTCCGAGAAGTTCAAAACGTATGTCAACAATTCGGGGTGTGAACTTTGAACAAAAACAAAGATGTGTGGATAACAAGACCATTATCAGAAAAGAAATTCTAGACACAATCAAAGCAACAATTATGTCAGGAAGAACTTTTAGCCAATGCAATTAGCAATTGCTCTCCATGGCTATCGGGTGTTCAAGGATTATGATACAACATTATAACTTGTTGACGCCAATAATGTAAAAATAGTACCATTCTCACGAACCATTTAGTTTTCTAATATTTGTTTGGCGCAACGACCACTTATCCGAACTTAAGCGCTCAAGAATTGTTTTCATAAAATATCTTTTATACCGGAAATGCATTTTTATATCCTTAGAAAAGCACCTTAAAAACCACACTTTATTATCACAGATAAGTTTACATCAATATCTCCACACCGCATGTTTGACCCAGGGGGGCGCCCCAGGGTTGGTAAGGAACCATGCATAGTTGAGATTGACCGTATTGTCATAAGAGATTTTCAGTATCAATTTGAAGTAAATCGGTGTAGAAATGAAGAAGTTAATGTAAAACAACATAAAAAATGAGTGAAATCTCTGACCCGGCCCCACCCCAACCCCCATAACTTTTGACCCAGGGGTCAGAACAAAATTCCAATTAGTGCACGGTCGCACATATGCTCATAGCTACCATGTGCGTTAGTTTCATGGTTCTAGTGCTAATGGTGTAGAAAGAGATAGTGGCCAGGACGGACGGACGGACAGACGGCGGAGATAACCACAATATCCACACGCTTTTCAAAACGCGTGGGGATAATAATATTAACTACATGTATAAGAGATCTTAGATCAACTATTGAGCCATTTGTATTTTGCTAAATCATTGGTCGACACAACAGGTAGTTAGCGTGTGGCTACGATATAAATTAGTGAAACATCATTTTGAATGATAAATAACCATATTATAACGAAAAATCTACTTTTCCGAAAAATATATTTTTACTATAATATATATATATATATATATATATATATATATATATATATATATATATATATATATATATATATATATATATATATATATAGTACGGTGGCACTAAGGTGACATCACCGCTCCAAAAAAAAAGTCGGGAAAACACAAATTATGTTTTCCCGTCGCCAAAAAAAAAATTAACTCGGGGAAACACAAAATAAGTCTGTAAGTCTCCTGTTTTCAGGAGTTATTTTTTTGGCGACGGGAAAACAAAAGTTCTGTGTTCACGTCTTTTTTTTTTGGAGCGGAAAACACAAGTTCTGTTTTCCCGTCTCTTTTTTTGAGACTCGAAAACACAATCGCTATATTGTGCGCACAAGATAATCGGCCAATTACAGACGCGGATTATATGGAGGGAACATTTGAAAACGTCCTTAAGGCAAGTTCTGATATAACAAAACATACTACTACTACTACTACTACTACTACTACTACTAATACTACCTCTACTACTACTACTACTACTACTACTTCTACTACTACTACTACTACTACTACTACTACTACTACTCCTACTACTACTACTACTACTACTACTACTACTACTACTTCTACGACTACTACTACTACTACTACTACTACTACTTCTACTACTACTACTACTACTACTACTACTACTACTACTACTACTACTACTACTACTACTACTACTACGACTACTACTACTACTACTACTAATACTACCTCTACTACTACTACTACTACTACTACTTCTACTACTACTACTACTACTACTACTACTACTACTACTACTACTACTACTACTACTACTACTACTACTACTACTACTACTACTTCTACGACTACTACTACTACTACTACTACTACTACTACTACTACTACTACTACTACTACTACTATTTCTACTACTACTACTACTACTACTACTACTACTACTACTACGGCACAACTTCGCATTGGACCAATTAAGTCACTCGTGAGTTTAAAATGTCGGTTAGTTGAAATGTATGTAAACAAAGGTTTCAAACGGCGCTGGACAGTTTGTTTTGATACATGATGCAACGACAAGCACGGTAAAAAAAACATTCATGCGTTTTATTGAATTATGGTTTCGAGGTACGTGAACTTTGCAGGCAAAATGCCATTTACTCCGTGAAAGATTTTAGTCTTAGATCGGGTCTGATCGATGCCAAGTAGTTGTGTATCGTGTTATTTCTTAAAATTTTGACCCAGCGTTTGTAAAAATATTGCAAGACATGTACATTTCCAGAAAGGAAATTCATTTCGGCGTTGAATAAGATCGGGATCGTGAACATCGCTGCAAATTGATGAAGTAATGGCTGTTCAAAGCGATGCACCCTGTTTCCGGGTGATTTCGAATTGAATACTTTGTTATATATTATATATTTGATAGTGAAAAAAAAATCAGAAAAGTTGATTTTTCGTAATAATATGATTATATCATTCAAAATGATGTTTTCACTAATTAATATCATAGCCACACGCTAACCCCCTGTGGTGAACACATCAATTATATTTTTAAAAATACACCCATTAATAGCACATGCTGTGCATATCACATGAAGAAAGTCTCTAGAATCTAAGCGAAGGGTCTTCATTAGCAAACTCTTGATGTGAAAGCAGTGTAAATAGTGCGAGTTAACGTTGTCAAAAGCCTTGGTCGATTGAATCTGAATCTGATAGAACAAACATTCATTTACATGCTTTAAAATGATATCATTATGTCATTTATTTTCAGAGGATCAATAAAAAAAAATTCCCGTGTCGTATCGATATCCGAATTAATTTCGCGACTATTACAATTTTGTGAATAAGCTGCTTCGTCAACGATGGGGAGACAAATATAATCAAAGCGCTGAACGTACTGAAGCTGTTCGCTATTGCAAAATCTCTTAGTTGCAACTCAGTTTTCAAAATTATGTTATAGCTTTTTATATCGCAAGTTTGAAATGAACACAACACATTCAAATTTATAAAGAGTGTGTCTTAAAGCACAGGTCGAGATGCGTGTGCACGGTTTATCCTCATATTTATGTTATAGAGATAACGTAGACAAAATAAAAACAATATGTCTCTTTTTTTCGTAATTGTTTGCTGCACTGGCAACCATCTTCACAATTTTGGTTGCCTTGCTAAAGAATAACTGAAATTTATTGGACATATCTCTTGGCCTTCCTTAAATTTATTCCAAACTACTATGACATCGACAAAAATAAATAAAATATTAGGAATTTGTAAATACCTAAAAGAAGCTATGTTATATAGAAATAATACCCTTACTGAACTATCTGTTCCTTAATCCAAAGTATATCAACGTTTCGTTACATAAATACATTTTATGTATGCATGTATATGATGCTTGAATATTTATATATGTACTTTTTTGTGTGTGATGATATTACTTAACCGTTCTTTTTGTCTTTGCCATAATTATGTTGTAAATGGCTAAAGGCATTGCCGATTGCCAATAAACTTTGAAACTTGAAACTTTGCTAAAGAATAACAAGCCTAGTATCATTAACATGTTGTGTTATGTGTATCTAATACTTTTTATCCCACTTTTACAGCGAAATCGGTTGATTAAAGCCCCGTTGATTAAATTTCATCTATAATCAACGGCAAGGCTATAATCAATGGCACGAAATGACGTCATCAACTGCCGAACCGGGACTACTTTTTCCCACGCACCTCGTCACCTGTATTTGCCAAGTGCATCAATAATAAAAACAATCTCAAATGTTTGTCAATCTTAATGACCTTAAAACAAAGGAAAGTAGCAAAAACGAGTTTTTGTCATTTATTGTCATTAAAACCTAGTATTAGGTAAATTTAACACTATGCAAATAGGTTCTGTTGTTGTTGCTCCCCTTTGAAAAAGTCAGTTCGAGTTGCTCCCCTTTGACCGTAGAAAACAATCGTCTGGACCAAGAAATCCTGTGTTCATTTACAAGCTGTACTCGGATATGCGTCCATCTGATTTTTCTTCAAAGCATCTTTTCTACCTGGCAATACGCACAAATGACACTGCATCCCGGTGATTCTTGCGTCAACAATTGGGTGTCAACAAGTTAGGTCAGATGCTGAAGGCCATGGCAAAAGACGCCGGCTTTCTCAAGCACAAGAGAATAACGAACCACTCAGTTCGCAAATTACTGGTCCAAAAACTTCGAAATGCAAACATTCCACCCACTGAAACCATGGCCATAACAGGGCACAAAAATGTCCAGTCCATAACCAATTATTCCAACATATCTGTTGAACAGCAGCAAAAGTGATCATTCTTGCTCAGTCCAGTAAATGTTACAATCCAACAGATTCCTCTTGTTCACCTTCATGCACCGAAACTATGGCCGAAATGCAGCCTAGACAACCACTGTCTACCGTCGAACAAGTTGATCTTGATGTTCGCCCCACCCAGTCACTTCACCAGCAAATGTCTTTCTCTAGTTCGAACAACTTTGCCTCACAATTCTTTGGTGCCACTTTCAACATTCAAAATGTTAATGTATATAATTAGCTTAAATCCAAGTAATCTTTGTTATTTCGTCACGAAATAACCACATATTATAACAAAGAAGCAAATATTGTGCACCTCGTAATCGACTCGATAGTTTGATATCGAAAGTGAATTGTGTGTGGTGTTAGGCTACGTTGTAAACAAATGTAGTTCCTTGTATATAACAACTTAATGTCATATTGATATCATAAAACTTAAAGATTTGCAATTCAATATGATTAAAATTGTAATTAATAACGCTCGACACTTTGTTACAGAACGATATTCTGATTAAAAAAAATGATTATTTGATCGGCGGTTATTTTTGAAAAGCGGAGTAATACACTGACCTTGGTTACACTACAGTCATTATCAAAGTACGACAAACACTCATGAAAACTTATTTTGTTTAAATAAAAAAAGTTTACTGAATAAAAAGTGGGATAAATAGAATAATAGGTTAGTGTTGATTATAGATCAGGTTTATCATGCTCGGCACGAAAACGAAAAAGCACTCGCCAAGGCTCGTGCTTTTTGTTTTCTAAGCCTCGCATGATAAACCTGATCTATAATCAACACTAACCTATTATTCTCTATATCTATTTTCTTTAAATTATAGAGCAACAATTTTTCCGACATAACATACTTGTAATGCATCATGTGAGCCGAACTTGAATCATTTCCTAGGCCTAATTGATCCACAGTCGCCAATTTGTATTCTATGTTTAATTGATTGAGTTGTTCAAGCTCTGAAAAAGCTAGTTTCCATGCTTTTTAGCCCAACTGAAACCAACTTTTGAAATTGAGTTTCCTGGGATTAAATCTACTGGCCCCAGGCTAACAGGCAACCACTTAACCTGTTAGTTATTCGTGATGTAAGATCTGACAGTGTATTGAACTCATTCAATTTGCAAGTCTGAAGACATTAAAGGGACCTTTTCACGTTTTGGTAAATTGACAATATTAAACGATTTAATGATTTGGAAAGTTCTGTTGCTGTCGTTATATTTTTGAATACAACGAGGATTGATTATATAAAGTATAAAATGCATCTCTCATTGTATGAGAACGGATGGCTGAATGGTATAAACGATATATTTTTACTCCAGGGGTCAGTGGTTCGAGCCCAGTAGAGGGTAACTTTTTTTGTTCTTTAATTTTATTCTTGTTTTTTTAATCGAGCTTTAAAGATCCAATGTTTACATTTATCAATATTAAGCATTTAATGACAAACTGTGAAAATATCCCTTTTAGATGTTTACTAAAAAATATCACAAGGTAAACATTAAGAACTCATTGGTTGTTTATTTGATTTAAAAGTGATTTTGTTTAGTTGCCTTGTCAGCGAGTTACTTTGAAGTTATTATCACTTTGATCTTTTTTTTTAAATCATTAATAGAAAAGATTATTTAAGCTTCATTGTGGAAAACAGGGCTTAATGCATATGCATTAATTGTCATCCCAGTACCAGAAACCTTATTTAAACAAAAACACCATAAAATCAGAAAGTGTCGTCCTTGATTAGCTTTTGCGCATTGCACATGCTAATCAGTGTGCACAGGCTTATCTCGGAAACCACTTATTTGACATGCATTAAGCTCCATTTTCTCTGACCAATGTCGTCGCACAAGCTGTTTGCCACTATTGATTACATACACACACTCACTGTCGGCAGTGTATCAGTGCTGACGTATAAACAAGCAGATGCGGTGCTTATTGTTCTTAGCGTAGTTAAGAGCATACCGACTTGCAACGCATACCACTAACCTTAGTTGTCCGCAAGCGAACAACTACAAATTATGCCAAAACGTGTATCAAGTCTGAATAATACGATAGTCATTAAATGCACTCGCTTATACATTAATGGATGTTACACAAATACAAAAGTCTATTTAGGGGAATCTCCTTCTAAAATTATACGCATGTTTTGTTTTTTATTAAATAAGTGCTATTTAATATTTTGATGTTAGCAAAATTGATATTTAATAACATTAGAACATCAACGAGGTCAATAATTTAAATTTTGTAGTTGACGATACTTCGAATTCAAATGGCGATAATATGTAAATCTGGATACATTCCTATAATAGTTTTCTTTACTATATGTAAAGTTGAGTAAAAATATGATCGATAAAAATTATCAGGAAAAAAAGAGAAACATAAATGCTTTAAAATGTTTTTTAATTAATAATTCCAGAAGGGTTCTCTCGTTTGCATAATCGTACACTGAAATAAATTACAAAATACTTGACCTATATCACCAATATTGCATATCGTAAGCTGAACATATACTGTTAAACCATAGAATATTTATTGTTTGTATGTGTGATTACTTTTCGTTGTTTTAACATTTGCGATTTAGGGTCACTCAGTTTTGATCTATTACATACGTCTGTTTCCATCGAACCATCATAAACATTAGGAAGGGCGCTCGTTAGGAACTGTACCCAGTACCATTTGAAGTTGGATGGTTACCATTCATATCCGACCCGTTTATGTCAGTGTAATTGACAAATTATTGCGTTAAATAAGCATGTAAAATACATTTTAAACCAATCGATCCATACTATATCCGGAAATCCACGATCTCGGGTATGCTTAACATATAAATATATTTAGCTTTGAGAAAACCGTGTATGTTACATATGTTTTATATAACATAGCATTGTCCTGAGCCATCATGATGCACATAGAATGCGTCAATTTGTCATCATCCTGGAAGCCATACATCTATACTTTTAAACACTCAATATAATTATTAATCACAACCAGCAATATATTTATCGAAGCTTTCAATATAAATACTGAAACACTTAATGTCAAAATTGAATAAATATTTTTTATACGAACCATGCATTGAAGCCATTAATATATAATGCATCACTATAGATTGATGAAACATATATTCAATCAAAATAAGTGACATGTTCCAATCCAATACCGATCCTAACGGATGCTGTATCAAAACACGTACCACTGAATACGCCCTCAACCAACGTTACAGTACTTTGATACCTAAAAATTTAGATCCAACAAATTCAAACACTTAATAAAAGGGTCCTTACAGAAACGTTCAACGATGTAGTAAGGGTCAAATAATGTAATAAATGTAGAAGTAATCTTAAAATAGCGAAACTAAAAAGAATATAAATCATTGATACAACCAAAGTGTACCAAATTTATCCCATATCAATTAACAAATCCTATTGATCGCTTTGGCTTTGAAACCTTTCATTTCAATCATAATTTTCTTCAAAATGTCCGGCAGTCGCCAATTTTATACCAACTAGAACTTTCGCAAGAAGGTGACAATACCAACGCACCGTTTTGGCATAGCAGCCATGTCCAAGAATAAGTTCAAGGTCACATACACCACTAAATTGAGGATCACTGCGCGTGAAAATGTGTTCGGCGCATCAATACCTCATGGTGATGACATATTTCAACTTTCAATTCAGTCGCTTGAGTCAAGAAGAAGTATTTTGCTTAACAAACATTTAATACTCTGCTGTAAAAAAATAATCCGTAGGGACTGCTTTTTTATACGATTTTAAATATAGTTTAATGTTAATGGACATTGGCGATGAACTGTTGATTTCTTTACCGAATTACTACGAATAAGTAAAAAATGTGAAAAAGCACGTTAACATTGACAGATGTAAAAATACTTAAAATAAGTTTTAAGCAAAAGTTTGCTCTAGAGATATTAACTAACACAATGTCCAGTATTTTATGTCAACTGTTATATGTGATTTTGCTCCAGTGGAAAGAATAACACACTGATTGTATTCCCGTGAGCTTTACATTCACGCTGGTTATTTGTAAGTGAGTAAAACTGCCAATACGTATCTGCTGCTGTGAGCTACACGGTACATGTATATGCGGATGTTTGCCTGTAAGTTTAAGCATGGCTGTTGCTGTGCTTCAATGTTCTTTAATGTCGGAGTGGTTGTGATCAAGTAAGTTATAATGTCACACTCGTTGATGTGAGCTACAAGGTACATGTATATGCGGACGTGTGCCTGTAAGTTGACGTAGGGCTGTTGCTGTGCTTCAATGTTCTTAAATGTCGCAGTGGTTGTTATCTAGTAAGCTATAATGTCACACTCGTTGATGTGAGCTACAACGTATATGCGGATGTGTGCCTGTAAGTTGAAGTACGGCTGTTGCTGTGCTTTAATGTTCTTAAATGTCGCAGTGGATGTGATCCAGTAAGCTATAATGTCACACTCGTTGTACAACAATATGATTGAATATCATTGTGATCTTTCTTCAGTGAGCTTTAGTGTCAATATTGTTCTAACGAAGTGCGCTTAAATGTTTATGTTGTAGAGCTTCAATTAGCTTGAATGATGCCCGTGTATTCCCCAGACACTCTGTTCATCTCCATGTAGCTTAAATCACACCGTTGTTAGCGACATTTTATATGTTGTTTTGCCAAAAGTCAGCTTACATGTCGCTATATGGGTGCGTCAGTGAACTCAAATAGCACAGTTGATGTTGCTCAAGTGAGCTTAAATGTCACAGTAATTGATGCTGTAGACATCTTCGCAGTCACTTTTGTGCTGCAGTGGTTGGTGACCTAGTGAGTCGAAATGTCTCTCTGGCTGGTGTTCTAGTAACTGAAATGTTTTGTCGTCAAGTGAGCTTTCATGCCACTGTTGTTGCTTCCGTAAAAATCAAGTTGAATGCCAATGTGTTTGATGCACTAAGAATCGTGAATGTCACTTGGGATAATGCTTGAGCGAGCTTTTGCGTCACTGGGTATATGTTTCAATCAGTATGTATCGTTGTTCGTTCTTTAGTGAACTAAAATGTCACTATGTTCGGTGCTCTAATGTCGCCGTGGTTACGTTTCAGTGATCTAAAATGTTTCTGAAGTTGTTCCTTCAGTGAGCCTAATTGCCTATGTGGTTTGTGCTATAGTTAGCTCAAATGTCACTTTTGTTAATGCTCTAGTGAGCTTTGTGTCAACCTGGGTTGCTTTGCAACAGCTAAAGTAAATTGCACTTTTTTGTGACTTAGGGAGCTTTAATGTCACCGTGATTAGCGCTTCAGTCACCTTTAATGTTACTGTGTGTGGCCCTCGCATTAGCGTTCATATAATTGCCGTTCGTGCTCTGGTTAGCTTTAATGTCACCGTGGCTAGCGCTCCAGTCACCTTTTATGTTACAGTGTGTGGCGCTCAAGTAAGCGTTCATATCACTGCCGTTTGTGTTCCAGTGAGCTTAAATGTCACCGTGGTTAGCGCTCCAGTCACCTTTCATGTTACTGTGTGTGGCGCTCAAGTTAGCGTTCATATCAATGCAGTTCTTGCTCTAGCGAGCTGTAATGTCATTATGGTAAGTGCTAATGTTGGCTCATATGTCACTGTTATGACAATAATGTTAGTGTGGTTTTGTTCCAGTGACCTTAAATGTAAAAAAGTAGTTCTCCAGTGAGTTCGAATGTGATGTGTAATTGAAACTGTGAGCTTAAATTGGTTCTTTGGTTCTGCTCTATACCGTTTTAATCATAGCAAGGGTGTGCTCCTGATAGGGAAAATGTATTTGTGGTTTTGCTCGAATGAGCTTAAACCAACATTCTTGATGGTATTCATTCATCTCAAAAGTCAATGATCTAGTGAGCTTAATGTCATTGAGGTTGCTCCTCTACTCTAATTTAATTTATCCATTCTTCAGTGAGTTTGAATTCTAAACCTGTGGTGCTTTAGTGAGCTTTAATGTAACTACTGTTTTTGCTCTTCTGATTTTAAAAGCCAGTCTCGCGATCGCTCGTAAAAAATCGGATATCATAGCAGGAAATTCACATGGAATATATTGCAAAACACGCAAAAAACGAGCATTTTGTACCGCGTTAAATCTATATTTCCAAGTCACATCTAGCGTTAAAATGTTGGCAATTGCTTTAAGGAACATTGATTTTTTTAATTGTTAACTAAATATTTCGATATATTGTACGAATTATTCGTTTATTTTGAGTGTGTGCATGGGCTTTTAAATGTCACTAAAGTTGCTCTTGACGTGAGCTTTAATCTTATGCTAATCATTAACATTCTGCGGAAGCATGGTGCTTTTGCACATTAAAGCTTACAGCGCACTATGAATTAAACGTTGTGTATTTACGACATTTTTGTCACTTTATTTGATATTTGTGAAACGAAAATTTTAATTGCGAGCACTATATAACAATCAAATTAAACTATCCGAGTGTACTAGTAAAACGTAGCAAAGTGTTTATTTGTTATGTGTCACTGTCAACAATGCAGTGCGAGTCAATTCTGACTTTGGACACATCTTTCTCGAAAAAAAAACATATACACTTCGGCTGCGCCTCGTCGCGAATGTTCCTTTGAGTACAATTTAACAATAACCTTATACAATTTCTGAATATCAACTCATTTTTATAGAAGATTGTTGACAAATCAGCTTAATTTGCGCTAGTAATTTTTTATGTTATGTTTTATTGATACATGTAGGATCTCTTTGTGTACATACTGAGACACAAATAATTTGTCTCTTCAAATATCGCACAATCACAAGAACATTCTTTTAAACCGTCTGGACGGATGAAAAAGCGCACAACGCGTGCTACTCGCATTTAATATTGCCTGATGGAGGCTCGTCGGATAATTTGATAGCTTTTGGCTTTCACACAGAGATTATTAATTAAACATTTACAATACAAGCCTTGCTTTTTTTCAATTAGCAACACAAGAACTCATTTCCCTAATGAAACGTCGGTTTTATGTAAATCTTTCGAAGTATAGACGACACACATTACGACAAACACTGATGATTAAAACACTTTTTGATTAATAAGTAAGGTTTGATCATTACCGCAACCCACTCCACAACTATGCTTTAACGTGCCTTAATGTGGGTTTCGTAAATGTAAAAACATACAACTTAAACAATGAGCTGGTCTGGGATATTTTGCCATGAATCAAGTTGTTTTTTTTGCATGTTCTATTTACATTTTATGCCGATGACCTGCGCTGATATATAATAAAGGGTAAATATCAAACAGTTTTATGGTTGATACTCTTTAAGATACACAACCCATTCATTATCAGCGAGGAAAACCCACCTCGATCCCAAGTATATAATATCATATATCTTTCAAATTTTATATCTACAAGACAAAACATTAATAATATACAAGAAATATTAACGTGTCTACTAGGGTAATTCGTGGCAAAATATTTTTTCGATTGTTCATCCTTCAATACAATGCTATGTTTTGCCGAATAACGCGGTGTGGTGTATGTAACGTTGTTTAACATAGTTAATAAAACCTCTGTCTATGGCGCCTTAAAATTAAAATATATCCATGTAAACGGGGTTTTAAATAGGGTGGACTTCATGAGGACGCACATGAATGTCTTGTGCGTTAATTGGTATGCACTTTTAATGACAGCATTCTGGAAAACAAGTTATTTTCCCGATACTGGCAAAGTGCATGCAGACCTAACATCGGATTAAAGTAAGACAGAGCTAGTTCAATGTAAAATGTACTAAAAAGGTTGTTTATTTTATTCTATTTAATACACTTAATAGCCTAAAATCCTTAATGGGCTAAACATCCTGCTTAATATCTTTAATAGACTGCTAAATAGGATACATTTCTTAATAGGTTTGTATTTTTTCCTTTTTTAAAAACTCTCTAAATATGCTGAATATAATATTTATGTTATTTATAGGCTAATTATGCTAAATAGGCTGTATGTTTCCACCTATTTATTATTCAGGCTTAATATGATTAGTATCTTAAATAGATTGCTAAATAGATTAAATGGGCTACATTGGCTGAACATATTATCAAATTTTAAAAAACTCTCTAAATAGGTAAGATTTTTAAATATTGAACTTAATAGGCTAAAGAGGCTTTTTGTTTCAACATATTTAATTAAATTTCTAATTGGCTAAATATGCTAAACAGCATAATTTCACAAAATTGTGCAATGCTTAAGGTATGTAGGTATGTAAACTGGAAGTAACTATGAAAATAATATTTTGAAAACAACCCGAATTGCAAACATTTCACCGTATTCACGCTGTGTTCTTTCAGTGAAAACCATGTAACTATTTTCACAAGACAGTGCGTATGTACTAACTCTTTCTTTTAAAGCTACCGTTGTCGTTTAACATATTTCTTCGCTATCTATATACCAATCAGCAAACATGTCCTGGCTTTACGTAACAAATAAAATAATAAACGTCTGAGGATTTCATCACGATTCTTCTATGGGAAGTTTGCGTCAATATCTTTAAAATCCAATTAGGTCTCATCATATTTACTCAGCTTTGTTATCATTTTGGTCGGAATACAACATGTATATTAATTCAAATCCCTTTATAATTTAATAGAAACGCCGCAACATTTACGACACGAAAATGCAACGCTTTGCACGTTGAGACCCCTATAACCATACATTTTCTTAAAGGACAGTCTAAGCTCCTTTGATTTAAGCAATACAAAAGATATGGCTTGTGGTTTGCAAGAAAGTAGTCGGCACAAAACAAAATCGAATGATTTTAATCCTTTATTTTCGACCGTTTTGTAGTGGAATGTAACCCGCCTCAGCGCAATCTTTTATTAAGTGTGTTACTTTTAAATTATCAAATATCAGTGATTTAGTAGTGACCACACCCTACCTTATCAATTTCTCCAAAATGTAAAACCAGAACAACTATCTATCCTGTAAAATATGAACTACAATATGTTGATTTTTAGAGAGTATAGCCTTAAATTAACAAATCAAGTATTGTGTATAATGTAACCATCTGAACAAACTAAGAATTTTTAAATTGCGAAAAATATCCATTTCTGTATAATTATTAAGATATTTTAAATGTGTGTTCCCCATTTTAGATCGATTCTTCACTTATAAATCCTTTAAAATACATTTGCTAATGACGCATAGGCAATCTGGCGTTTGTTGTCGGTGTTTTGATTATAAAAGGCGTTCAAGAGCTATTTTCATGTAACTAAATATTACGAAATAAAATGAATAAATCTCTGTTTCACACAGATTCGGCTAGTACCTTGTGGTAGCTGTACAGTAACGTTACTGTTACACAAAAGTAGTCAGCACAATATACCGAAGCATTTTATTTTTAGTATTACAAATATATAGCAAAGTTTTTGTATTTGTTGACTAATTTTTGTATTTGTTGATTAATTTACCTCTGCCAACTTTCGTAGAAGCATTGGTCCTACATTAAAACAAAACAAGTCCCGCTGTGCAGCTTAGTTTGAAAACGTTTTCATTAAAACACTGAACACATTTGAAATGAATTACAGTTGAAATGAATTGCAGATGTTCATGATCAAAGACTGTGAGATGCATTTCATACCACGCAATTGTCTACTGATTCGATTGAGTGTCCTTTGTCAATACGCAAACGTTTAATGAAGAAAGAATCGCGTGCATTTGCATAATAGAAAAGGATTGGCAAATGTTGATTCCTAGCCTTAAGATTGTCCATGATTCAATAACATGCAAAGAGGGTTGAAAGCTTTCTATGTACTTCCTTAATGGTGAAAGCACTTAATATATTTATTTGCATCGTAAAATCAACAAACGCAGCATTAAAAAGATGTATATGCTGATTTATTCGGTCTTTTTACTCTTTTTAGATATCGTGATAGTCATTAAATGCAAATATTGGAGAAATTGGTATAATGACAAAAGTATCAAGGAACTCGTAAAGAATGTTTCTTACACCAAAGCTTGAATACAAAATGAGATTAAATACTGACCTTTGATTCATGCTGTCCAATAATATACAAGAATATGTTTAACCCATGTTTGTCTAGTGGACTCTCCCATCCTTCTTAATTGGATCAATTTATTTCCAAAATTAGGGATGTCTAGTATATTTATTTTTATATTTAGAATATTTCTTACAGAAATTCCTTTAAGCAAACAGCGCAGACCCTGATGAGACATCATGCGGCGTCTCATCTGGGTCTATGCTGTTTGCCAAGGCCTTTTTTTCTAGACGCTAGGCATAAAATGGTTAAACAATTTTTAAACAACTATTACCCCTGAACAAACTCATTGCATCCAGTAAAATTAAGTTTTATGTAAACATAATTTTATCAGTTAAAATATTCAAGCTCAGAAGCGTTTGTCTTGTCTTTTCATTATAGTGTGTGTGTTTCTTCTTTGATTAATAAAACATTTTGCTGGTTATTTTGTCCCGTTTTGTACTGTTTATTTAAAGTATCACGCGCGATGTATTGTGGATGATGCTGCGTTTTTGCTGTTGTTTTTTTAAGAAACATTTATTGCTTATTAGTTCTCTGGCATACTCTAGTATTTATTAAACAAAATGGCATACCATATCGTATAAATTATAACTTACCACATCATTATTTCATACTAATAGTGTTGACTACAAATTAATGTAAGAAAAAATTATTTTGTTATAGCGTGTTTTAGTTTGTCTATATAATTAACAAAAGCGTGTATATCAAAATGCACATCATATATGTACATCAATTCTACATGCATTTAGAAAACAAAGGTATCTCTGTGACATACAGCTTCAAACAGATCCGATTTGATTTATAATTTAATACGAGTATAATTTAATACGAGTAGCGGATTAATCAGGAAATATTTAATGCAAAAAATAAATCAAAATATTGCAATATTCATATTTTATTATTTAATTTTCCGGAAACACAATTATTGATAAAACAACCATTAAAGATCACTAAATCAGTGGGGGGGGAGATTAAAATCAAATCAGTCCGTAACAAGAATAATACCAGAATGAATTTGCAGGAGCTTCTAGACAGAGACCATTATGCCCACAGATGTCGCTTCTCAACTACCTTGTGAGAGGTATTCCAGCTACTTGCAGTGTCTACCCAGATATGTGTTTAAGGGCTATCCCAGCTACTTATAGTGTCTACTCGGACATGTGTTTGAGGGGGTATTTCAGCTACTTGCCGTGGCTAGCCAGATATGTGTTTGAGGGGGTATTCCAGCTTCTTGCAGTGTCTATCCAGACATATGTGTGAGGGGGTATTCCAGCTACTTGCAGTGTCTATCCAGACATATGTGTGGGAGGTATTCCAGCTACTTGCAGTGTCTACTCATACATATGTGTGGGAGGTATTCCAGCTACTTGCAGTGTCTACTCATACATGTGTGTGAGGGGGTATTCCAGCTACTTGCAGTGTCTATCCAGACATATGTGTGAGAGGTATTCCAGCTACTTGCAGTGTCTATCCAGACATATGTGTGGGAGGTATTCCAGCTACTTGCAGTGTCTACGCAGACATGTGTGTGAGAGGTATTCCAGCTACTTGCAGTGTCTACCCAGACATGTGTGTGAGAGGTATTCCAGCTACTTGCAGTTTCTACCCAGACATGTGTGTGAGAGGTATTCCAGCTACTTGCAGTTTCTACCCAGACATGTGTGTGAGAGGTATTCCAGTTACTTGCAGTGTCTATCCAGACATATGTGTGAGGGGGTATTCCAGCTACTTGCAGTGTCTATCCAGACATATGTGTGAGGGGGTATTTCAGCTACTTGCAGTGTTACCCAGACATGTTTTGAGGGGGTATTCCAGCTACTTGCAGTTTCCACCCAGACATGTTTTGAGGGGGTATTCCAGCTACTTGAGTGTCCACCCAGACATATGTGAGAGGGGGTATTCCAGTTACTTGCAGTGTCTATCCAGACATGTGTGTGAGGAGATATTCCAGCTACTTGCAGTGTCTATCCAGACATATGTTTGAGGGGATATTCCAGCTACTTGCAGTGTTTATCCAGACATGTGTATGAAGTATTATTTAAGCAACATGCAGTGTCTACCTAGACATTTGTTTGAGGAGGTATTCCGGCTTATTGCAGTGTCTACACTGCAGAACGACGTTATTTGTTTTGCATCTTAGATAAGTATGTTCACACAGTGCTAGCAGAAATAACTATTATGTATATTACTCACAATTACTCTCGGGTAGTTTAAGTCCTATGTTAAGCATCATAGTCTTGATATACGTGTAACAATTAGTTCTATTCTAATTTAAAACACCATAGTCTTTAGACATGTGTAACCATTAGTTCTAGTCCTATGTAAAACATCATAGTAATTAGTCATGTGTAATCAATAGTTCTAGTCCTATGTTAAACCTCATAGCCTTGGGACATGTGTAACAATTAGTTCTAGTCCTATATTTAAAATCATGGTCTTTAGATATGTCTTACCATTTGCTCTAGTCCTATTTAAAACCTCATAGTCTTGAGACATTTTTAACCATTAGTGTTAGTCCTATGTTAAACATCAAAGTCTTTAGACGTGTGTAGCCATTAATTGTAGTCCTATGTCAAACATCATAGTCTTTAGACATGTGTAACCATAAGTTCTAGTCCTATGTTGAACAGCTTAGTCTTAGACATGTTGTAGCAATTAGCTCTAGTCCTAAGTTAAAACTTATAGTCTTTAGACATGTGTAAACATTAGTTCTAGTCCTAAGTTAAACACCATAGTCTTAACACATGTGTACCCGTTAGTTCTAGTCCTACATTTAAGATCATAGTCTTTATACATGTGTAGCAATCAGTTCTAGTCCTATGTTAAACATCATTGTGTTCAGACATGTGTAACCATGAGTTATAACCCTATATTTAAGATCATAGTCTTTAGACATGTTTAACATCATTGGATAGGTGTCAACCTAAAATCTAGCCTAATATTAATAATCATAGTCGTTAGACAAGTGTAACCGTTTAAAATAGGTAAAGCTTGACATATGTGAACAGCAGGAGTCTATAAAAAAAGGTTCCGGTTTATAAAATAAAGTTATTTCATCTTTATGTTATTTGACTACATCATCCCAAAAACAAATATTCCACGCAATAAAAACATTGTATAAATAAGATTATATGAACTTGTTTATCAATTTAATAAGTAATATTCAATACAAACTAAATGTTTTACGATAATGGATGACCGCAAAAGAATGGATTTGTGAAGCCCATCATTAAATTGTATTGCAACAACACCATACAGTTTATCCTGTGAATACATCGGAAGGTCGGTAAATAAAATAGTATGACTTGGACACTTGTCATGAAGTAAATTAATCGCACAACTCTTCATAAATCTGTAAACAATATCATGTATTAAATTGCATTCCGGACACGTTTTATACTATAAAACGGAACGGTTTTTTTTTATCTACAAATGATTTATTTGAAGACTTGGTGTAAGGAAATATTGAAACAAATTCGACCGATCAAATAAAACAATAGAAATGGAAAATAAAATGACAAATTCAAAACAGATAAACGTGTCGAGGAACATTTGCATCATATGCAACAAGGCGAGTAATACAAAACAATCCATGAAAGAAAGTTGAACTAGTACAACAGATTGAGCAAATTAATTTAATAAACCACACGGATTCAATTTGATGTTTTCATCTAATCCAAAAATTTCACTTAGGAAGTGCACGCTGTGCGGGTAAAGCATGATTTATATATTGCGGTATGATAATAATAATAGATTTTGTCATTCAGGGCACTTCATTACTGTTGTTAAGTTTTTTTACATTATATTAATGAAAATATATCATATTTCTGATAATGCATGATTGTTTACATTCAATAGTCAATTTGTAATATTGAATTGCGCTGGGAAAAATCACCTATATACATGTAGTTTGTAATACAATCTTAATTTAGAATGGTGTATTTGTCTGCATCTATGTAACAGTATAAAGGCTTGCGAATGATAAACAAACTCTTAATAATTAATGCATGCGTTGTTGTCTATTTTGATGTTATTGTCATGGTTGTTGTTAAATTAAAAATAATGTAATTGAAATCTCATTTTCATATGCGTATAAATGCAAAGACACGTGTTGCCTGCGAAATATAAGGAACAAATCCAATTGAACCTGGCAACAAACTGGTGCGGCTGTGTTACATTAATAATGCTTAGAAATATTTCACTAACTGAATCTGCCTCTCATTTGTCTGATAAGCCGATTAAGAATCATTTTCCCACGAGGTGGATCAAACTAGTTGATTGTTATCTGATCTTAGCTAAGGAAGTGCGCATAGTGCGGGTAGAAATACGTTTGTATATTGCGCACGATACATGTTTTTTATACTGCCTCTCATGATCGGGAATATACATATATATCAGATAAGAGGGTTTTAGTTTAATTTAGGTTTTTCACATGGATGTATGTTGTTTTGTTATACGATGACGATTTCGTACTTCAAATTATACCATTAAAAAAATGTTATTTTGTAAGCTCGTTTAAGAAAAAGCGCCGTATTATAAGCAGCGCTTTTGCGGGTGGGCGGGCGGCATACAAAAATACGATGTCTGCTTGATCATATTTCTATAAGTTTAGATCAGATTATCATAAACTCTTGTGATTATATGTGTGGGCATAATATTTCCGACAAGTTTGATAACCAGCCACATCACAGGGGACACTTAAGAATTATAGCCATTGAATAATAACATATTTCAGAATTGAACATTGTCCCCTTTTAAACTCTAAATAATTTCAATTTTATTTTCTCCAAACTTGATGACACTGATAATGAGCAGTCCTTCTTAACCAGGTTCGATTAACAGCCAAATCACCTTTTGCACTTGTCAGTTAAGGCCGTTGAAGTATCCAATAATGGTCCAAATGATTGAAGCATGGTATCTAATAAGTGGTTTCCGTTAAATAACTATAGTTTATATGAACCAATCTTGAAGAGACTTCATATAAAGTAAGTTGGTATTAAACCCTAGCTAGGGTTTGAATTTAGAGTCAAATTCAATATAACTGTTACTAAAAATAGAAATGATATTATTGTATAACTTCAGATCAGCGTGTGGTATTGCATTCAAATTGTGTTTGTAGGTTATTTAAATGGAGACCTAGGTTGAGATTGCAGGAGCAGCAGATCGGGTAACGATCAATGTCAATTTATTACACCTAGAAAAAACGGTTTCCACTCAATAACTTGCGTTGATTTGATATATTGCACTGAAATTGTGGGCGTATGTTGCTTACATGTAGACCTAGCTTGGATCGCAAATAGGCCAATCAGATAGAGGCCAAGGTCACTGTTGCTTTAAATATAAAAATTTGTGCGTTTTTTTTGCAATGATTTGAGTTTGGATGTATTTATTATTATTAAATTGTGTGTGTATTTTAATCCATGTATAGCAATGCCATGTTTCATATTGTCTCCATATTGTCTTTGTTATAATGCCTGCAACAAATTAGTGTATCCTTCACAAATAATATTTTCCCAGACCTTAAAATGGGCGCATTTTTGACAAGTTGCCACTCACTTTCTTCTATTTTGAATACTCGTGTGTGTGTGTGTGTGTGTGTGTGTGTGTGTGTGTGTGTGGTGTGTGTGTGTGTGTGTGTGGTGTGTGTGTGTGTGTGTGTGTGTGTGTGTGTGTGTGTGTGTGTGTGTGTGTGTGTGTGTGTGTGTGTGTGTGTGTGTGTGTGTGTGTGTGTGTGTGTGTGTGTGTGGTGTGTGTGTGTGTGTGTGTGTGTGTGTGTGTGTGTGTGTGTGTGTGTGTGTGTGTGTGTGTGTGTGTGTGTGTGTGTGTGTGTGTGTGTGTGTGTGTGTGTGTGTGTGTGTGTGTGTGTGTGTGTGTGTGTGTGTGTGTGTGTGTGGTGTGTGTGTGTGTGTGTGTGTGTGTGTGTGTGTGTGTGTGTGTGTGTGTGTGTGTGTGTGTTTGTGTGTGTGTGTGTGTGTGTGTGTGTGTGTGTGTGTGTGTGTGTGTGTGTGTGTGTGTGTGTGTGTGTGTGTGTGTGTGTGTGTGTGTGTGTGTGTGTGTGTGTGTGTGTGTGTTATTTGTGTTAAATTTATTGTATATGCAATTAGGCACTAGGCTTAAATAAAATGGTAGCGGGTCTTCATAGAAGTACTCCCATGTTAACATTTCATTATGATATGCTCTGTAATATGAGTTAACAAAAAGTTCAGTTGTTCATGCAGGTATTTTTATTTCTTATTTTCATATTTCATCTGCATTAGTTCAGGAAAAAAATTCTATGAAATAAAACTTATCGTACAACAAATAATTAATAAGTTAAAATATTACGCGTTTATCCATATCATGTAGTATTAAACACTTGCAAGTTTTTTATACATCTGATATCTGAACAATAATGCCCTTGTTAATAAACCCTTAGTCATTATATTGCAATATTTTAAACTTGCAAACACAAGTGAAGGCCAGTTCTCGAAGTAATAAATATTGAAACACTTGAAATGCACGTTATAAACCTCATTAGCCTTCATAAATATCTATCTATTACAGTGCTATGTTTGATGTTTCGAATACATTATTATTAAATGAATTAATACTTTATTTATAATTGATAAATTTCACGATGAATAACGTTTTCTATATTCCAAATCATCAGTATTTAAAATTTATCATTTTCAATTTTGGCAAAACACACTTTAATAATGTTGAATACCTATAGGCCTGTGTCCGTACCATACCAAAAATTGTATTTTCTCATCATTTCGCATTTTCAAATTAATTTAGGTATTGCACAATAAAACTAAGATTAGTTATGTCATGTTGATATCTTGGGATTTTCATTTTTCCTTATATTGTGCAGTTCTATAATTTCGCATTCCGAGCAAAATATGCAGTTAATGCTATTAACATTTTCTGAAATACTGTAGTTTAAAACATACCTTTCCAATTTGTTAAAACTATTTTGCTGCATTGTCTCATACAGGTTTGTATTGTAAACATCAATATAAGATTTATTATAAGCAGAAAGAATGCATGACGTTCACTTAGTATTATAAAAAACAATGAGAGTCATACACATTATCAGCATCAGCAAACCTGCCGGGTGGAAGAAGCAGCATCATCACAGTACTCAGAAAGAACAAATCCATCGCTATGTAATTCTGCACATTAACTATACCGTTTGTAGCTAAATGTGTACCTCTTTTCATGATAAACGACAGTGATTGTTAAAAAAAATACTTAAACGTGGTGAATGTAGTAAGGGAATTGCATACGGCGCGGGTAAATCATGTATTTCTTATTCGCTCGTCGTTACATACGGTGATTTCGTTTTTGTATGGACCTAGATTTAATGCCAAAAAAATTGCGTACATACCTTGTTAAACTAAGGGCTTCTGCCCACCCTTTGAGAATTCAAACTGGAAGATACACACGTAACAATATTCCTCGTAATGAACGATACTGTCAATGTTGTGATCAAAGGGACATAGAAGATGATTTCCACTTTATATGTAAATGTCCATGTTTCCGTCAAATAAGGCAAAAATATATAAAACCTGTTTACTATGTGAATCCATCATTTTTTAAGTTCCATTCTTTATTGAACTCAACTTGTAAAATTGAAATTATAAATTTGTGTAAATATATGAAGGAAGCTCTTACCGTTAGATATTCTATCACAAATAATATTGTCAACGAAAACTAGTTTTTCCGAAAGTAAATCTAAAACAACTATTATTATAATATGATGGTGTCGAACAGAAACTATTTATTTAATAATGCTATATCGAAGAGAAATACTTATAATACTATTACCGTGTCTATTCTGTTCAAGAATGCACTGTTGATTTATTTGGAAATGTGTGTAAGTTTTACATTTCTGCATAGCTTTATCGCATAGTGAAAACTATCTTATTGAAATGGTGATGTTAATCTAAGGTTTATTAATGTTTGAATGAACACACAATACCGTTTCCTACAATACCGTCATCTGAGATAAACAGGATATTTATTTAACAAAACAAATGTTCGTCTCGATATCACAATCTAAAGTTTTCGTTACACATTTTCCATTTTCTGACTTTGTATTATAAACTTTGTCATAATAAATATTATTAGATCGTTAAATTGTTAATGTAAATGTTTGCACGGTAATATATATCCCAACAAACTCATTGTTAGACCTATGCACATCATCAGTTTAACAAATATAAAATATAACCGAGTATATTTGTTCATTTCAGTGTAAGAGCTTGTGATCATTTTATATGTGGTCATACAACACATATTTTTACGGATGGCGGAGTAGTTCTTGTACTACACAATGGAATTTAGTTTGGTTATAGAGATCGACAGCTAGCGAATGGAGTGGAGGAACGGAAAGGGAGTTCAAAGATTGGAGAACGGAAAAAAATATCAAAGATTCGAAATCTGAGTGCAGGTCAAAGATTCGAAATTAAAGTAAAATGGTAAAGATTTGAGGTGGACTGATTCGAAAACGGCGTGAAAGCTCCACAAAAACATGGCAACGTCAGTGAACTTGTTTTTAGAAGTTTCAAATATCAAATTGAAAAACAAAGTGCAATCAAAAGCTATTTCGGCGTAAAAGCGACCCACGAACACAATTTCACCGCAATACATCCATTCACATTAAAGTCATTTAGCGAAGAAAAATGTGGCCTTGAACTTGATCCAACCAGTCTTTTTTTTAATTCAAAGCAAGGTTTGCGTATAAGATATAAACATACACAATTTTCGAACAATACCTCATAACAACTCTATTGAGACGAAGATTTTTTATTTTTAGAATCAGTGAAATGTATCTTGACCCAACTGATCTCATTCGAAATTCCAAGATAGGAATACATGTAAGTACCCTATAACAACAAACACACACACAACTTGAGCTAATCATCTTAATCAAACTCAAGTTATTGAGTAGAAACCGTGTTTTTTTCTATTTTGCGTGAAAGTCACTTCAGAACAATGTGTCATTTTCATAACCCTACAAATGACATCCAAACATCCAAATGAAATCCCCGACTATTTCTTTATGTAATCTGCCTAGACGGTAAGTGCATTTAAAATAAATTAATTAAAACCTATTTTCATATTTAATAACACGAAATAAAATGACCTAATACCCCTCCCCAAAATAGAATCCCTTGCTAAATGTCCAGGCAATTTAGCCTTTTTACAAAGTTTCATCAATATTGGTCGATGCAGAGTTAAGCTTTAGACCATAAACCACGTGTTTGCTGTTTTGCATTTTTTTGAACGCGATCTTGACCTTGATTCGGAACTTGCTGATGGCAAGTTATTTATTGGAATGTAAATCATTTCGTTTGATAACAACACAACAGCGATGGACTATCAATGCTTATCTAAATTGAATTTCACCTGTCATGAGTTCATCTAGCTGGGTTACAAGTACGAAACATAATACACAGTATGGACGAATATAACTTAAGATCCCAAAGAATTAGCGTATTCGGAAAGTGAAAATTGGGTACATTATTATGCACAAAAAAAACATTCAAGTGTAGTATTTGCAGGCCGCAAATAATGATGTAGTCAATAACGTTTTGTAATGGTCCAATAATTTATTCATTTTTTTTTTAATAATGGTCGAAGGCCGGAAACTCTGTGTTATTAAACAAGATATGATGTTCAATTGAGTCGATAATGGCGTTTACTAGTGGTTGGTATCAATAAACCCGATAGGTATATTATGGTTGTGAAGTTGGGGGTTTTACGAAGATTGCTGGTTATGGTAAGTCATTGTAAGGTCAAGGGTAAAGGTTGTTTTATTCATTCAGACAAAAATTAGAATACGAATGATTATTGTGTTGAATGTTTGTTATAAATACGTTTGTTCATTTGTTTGCTAATTGTTCTTGTTGTTGTTTTTTGTTTTCAGAATAAAAGCGAAATAATTTCAATTCCGAAATGTAACCATTTTAAATATAATAAATTAATTGAAGGTATTGAATAACGCATACTTATATTCAATTAAGGTCTGTAACATATATTGGCATTTACATCTTGGTTTGACTTTTTATTGTGTGAGCCACGTGTAGCAATATCTGTGGAAATAAAAAGGAATTCTTGTGGAATCATTTTTCCTCTTATGCATTATTATGATTAGTTTAAACGATCGAGTAAATATTTTTCAAACAAACTCAATATTAAAAATTTGGTCCTCAAACTTGTACAGAAAGATAAAATGCAAGGGTGTGTTTAAAAGCAAAACAATAAACATTTCATCAAGAAACCTTAATTTGATTTCGAACGTTTATTAAAAACATATAAAAAAAGTTTTTCATATGGACAGATTTCGCAAATACAACAACTATTTCGACAGTTCTATCCGATTAAATGCGACGTTTGAATTGGAACATCATGAAACTTGGTAATATAAAACGGAAAGAGAAGGATGTTTATATTTACTGAATCTACTTTTACTGATTCTGAGAAAAAAAAAATTAACAACAAATAAGTTTACTTTTCATGTAGGTTATGTTACCTTTATTTAGATTATTGTGTTGTTTCGAAAACACATTGAAATGACAAAAATTAGTGTGCATGCAGTTACATGTATATTCTTCGAATAGTAAGTCCATGCATATACACGCAAGCAAAGAGTCTTAATGTGATTCATTATACACGGGTTATCTCATGTAGAATTAAATGGCGCATTTATGTATGATGGTTTATACTTGCCATATTGTTCTGACGGGTTGGCGGGTTTGAAAGTCACCATATGGCAGAATCAGTCAACGTTTTTATAAGATATCGTACTCAAGGACTTTTTTTATAATAGTAAACATGTTATTGAAATGACTTCTGTGTGAGCATTAGAATTGTGTGAATTGTCTAGCTATATGAGGCCAATCTAAAAACTAACATCATATTTATTATGTGCCTTATGCTAGATCGATGAGTTAATTATAGAACAATATGTAAGATTTATTATGTACTAGATGAAAGGGCAATGCCGGCAATGTATATAATCCTGTTCTCCGTCACGCACACGTTATCCGCACTCACTGACAGGATTTAGAACCATACATATAATATCCATTATTTAAGCAATTAAACGATTTTGAATGACTTACATACGAGCATCCATCTGAAACACCATTAGAACGGATTTATCATGAAAAAATGAGATACGAATTATTTCAGCTATGCAACACTATCATTAACAATTCAGCAGGGATATAAAACCGTGGCATCATCGTATAACAATAAATATTTTTTGTATAATTGCTAGATTTTTCAATTTTATGCCAGAGTAACTACATGTATATTCTGAGCTGATATTAATATTGATTCGGTTTGGATTCCGATCGATTATGTACATTTTGGCAAATATGACAATATTGTCAAATGATTAAAATTGTGGCAAACTGAATGGAATTAATATTTTTTAACATGCACATATTATACCACTGTTCAAACAATTTGTTTAATTAAGGTATAACAGTATGGTTGTATATGTTTAAAAATACCATTCAAAAATATCTCACTAAATTTTCAATAGAACAAATATATTAGAAAAAGTAATTAAGACGGTTTTAAAGACAAAAATAATAAGGGGAAACGATTCGATGAATATTTTGTATATTGAACCAGAAAACGAATACACATGTGTTCGGTAGTTTTGCTTAAAAATAATATGTTGTTGTAGTTGTACATTAACAGTAAAGTATCCATGATTTCAAATCAATACACTTGACTTCACTTTATAAAACATAATTATTATCGACGTTTAACTGCCATTTTGTATTGACTGGTGTTTCGAACATTAACTTCAATGTGAAATATACGTTACAATTCATACTTTCATTTAACATTTGCATATGATTTATTTGATATAGCACATGTCAGTTTCAAATTATTCACAGTTCATCAGCATTGGCGTATCGTAATGTGAAATTTTTAAGTAACATTTTGTAATGGACCTATTCGATTTACATCTAAAACTATTAATATGTACGCGTTTGTGATAATACCTTGTCATCACTTAAAATTTTAAAAAAGCATTTTTTAAAAGAGTTAAGCTTTAGACCATAAACCACGTGTTTGCTGTTTTGCATTTTTTTGAACGCGATCTTGACCTTGATTCGGAACTTGCTGATGGCAAGTTATTTATTGTAATGTAAATCATTTCCTTTGATAACAACACAACAGCGATGGACTATCAATGCTTATCTAAATTGAATTTCACCTGTCATGAGTTCATCTAGCTGGGTTACAAGTACGAAACATAATACACAGTATGGACGAATATAACTTAAGATCCCAAAGAATTAGCGTAATCGGAAAGTGAAAATTGAGTACATTATTATGCACACAAAAAACATTCAAGTGTAGTATTTGCAGGCCGCAAATAATGCTGTAGTCAATAACGTTTTGTAATGGTCCAATAATTTATTCATTTTTTTTTTAATAATGGTCGAAGGCCGGAAACTCTGTGTTATTAAACAAGATATGATGTTCAATTGAGTCGATAATGGCGTTTACTAGTGGTTGGTATCAATAAACCCGATAGGTATATTATGGTTGTGAAGTTGGGGGTTTTACGAAGATTGCTGGTTATGGTAAGTCATTGTAAGGTCAAGGGTAAAGGTTGTTTTATTCATTCAGACAAAAATTAGAATACGAATGATTATTGTGTTGAATGTTTGTTATGAATACGTTTGTTCATTTGTTTGCTCATTGTTCTTGTTGTTGTTTTTTGTTTTCAGAATAAAAGCGAAATAATTTCAATTCCGAAATGTAACCATTTTAAATATAATAAATTAATTGAAGGTATTGAATAACGCATACTTATATTCAATTAAGGTCTGTAACATATATTGGCATTTACATCTTGGTTTGACTTTTTATTGTGTGAGCCACGTGTAGCAATATCTGTGGAAATAAAAAGGAATTCTTGTGGAATCATTTTTCCTCTTATGCATTATTATGATTAGTTTAAACGATCGAGTAAATATTTTTTAAATAAACTCAATATTAAAAATTTGGTCCTCAAACTTGTACAGAAAGATAAAATGCAAGGGTGTGTTTAAAAGCAAAACAATAAACATTTCATCAAGAAACCTTAATTTGATTCCGAACGTTTATTAAAAACATATAAAAAAGTTTTTCATATGGACAGATTTCGCAAATACAACAACTATTTCGACAATTCTATCCGATTAAATGCGACGTTTGAATTGGAACATCATGAAACTTGGTAATATAAAACGGAAAGAAAAGGATGTTTATATTTACTGAATCTACTTTTACTGATTCTGAGAAAAAAAAAATAACAACAAATAAGTTTACTTTTCATGTAGGTTATGTTACCTTTATTTAGATTATTGTGTTGTTTCGAAAAAACATTGAAATGACAAAAATTAGTGTGCATGCAGTTACATGTATATTCTTCGAATAGTAAGTCCATGCATATACACGCAAGCAAAGAGTCTTAATGTGATTCATTATACACGGGTTATCTCATGTAGAATTAAATGGCGCATTTATGTATGATGGTTTATACTTGCCATATTGTTCTGACGGGTTGGCGGGTTTGAAAGTCACCATATGGCAGAATCAGTCAACGTTTTTATAAGATATCGTACTCAAGGACTTTTTTTTTATAATAGTAAACATGTTATTGAAATGTCTTCTGTGTGAGCATTAGAATTGTGTGAATTGTCTAGCTATATGAGACCAATCTAAAAACTAACATCATATTTATTATGTGCCTTATGCTAGATCGATGAGTTAATTATAGAACAATATGTAAGATTTATTATGTACTAGATGAAAGGGCAATGCCGGCAATGTATATAATCCTGTTCTCCGTCACGCACACGTTATCCGCACTCACTGACAGGATTTAGAACCATACATATAATATCCATTATTTAAGCAATTAAACGATTTTGAATGACTTACATACGAGCATCCATCTGAAACACCATTAGAACGGATTTATCATGAAAAAATGAGATACGAATTATTTCAGCTATGCAACACTATCATTAACAATTCAGCAGGGATATAAAACCGTGGCATCATCGTATAACAATAAATATTTTTTGTATAATTGCTAGATTTTTCAATTTTATGCCAGAGTAACTACATGTATATTCTGAGCTGATATTAATATTGATTCGGTTTGGATTCCGATCGATTATGTACATTTTGGCAAATATGACAATATTGTCAAATGATTAAAATTGTGGCAAACTGAATGGAATTAATATTTTTTAACATGCACATATTATGCCACTGTTCAAACAATTTGTTTAATTAAGGTATAACAGTATGGTTGTATATGTTTAAAAATACCATTCAAAAATATCTCACTAAATTTTCAATAGAACAAATATATTGGAAATAGTAATTAAGACGGTTTTAAATACAAAAATAATAAGGGGAAACGATTCGATGAATATTTTGTATATTGAACCAGAAAACGAATACACATGTGTTCGGTAGTTTTGCTTAAAAAGAATATGTTGTTGTAGTTGTACATTAACAGTAAAGTATCCATGATTTCAAATCAATACACTTGACTTCACTTTATAAAACATAATTATTATCGACGTTTAACTGCCATTTTGTATTGACTGGTGTTTCGAACATTAACTTCAATGTGAAATATACGTTACAATTCATACTTTCATTTAACATTTGCATATGATGTATTTGATATAGCAAATGTCAGTTTCAAATTATTCACAGTTCATCAGCATTGGCGTATCGTAATGTGAAATTTTTAAGTAACATTTTGTAATGGACCTATTCGATTTACATCTAAAACTATTAATATGTACGCGTTTGTGATAATACCTTGTCATCACTTAAAATTTTTAAAAAGCATTTTGTGAGCAGAAACCCAAAAATTAGAGCTCGATTGAGATTATATATGTTTGCTTCAAATTCATCAAACATATTAGCGGCATTCATAAAAAAGGTGTTCTCGGTACCGAGTATCACTCCTTTCATCAAATACAAATCAATGTGTTGAATTAAAGCCCAAAGGTCTTCTACAGTATATAATTTTACCTCTCACTGTTTATCTCATATCATTAGTGTAAGTGCGATTGTATACAACCTATTTTGAGTATTACGGAAACAACGCGAACATTTATTTAAAACAATGTATATGTTGTTGTTTTCTGTGGATAAATTTATACATGTTAAAAAGGGAGCATTGTTAATAAACATCGAACAATTTTCAATTCGATCGCTGCATGTG
This sequence comes from Dreissena polymorpha, assembly GCF_020536995.1. Taxonomy (NCBI): domain Eukaryota; kingdom Metazoa; phylum Mollusca; class Bivalvia; order Myida; family Dreissenidae; genus Dreissena; species Dreissena polymorpha. Next base: position 109,087,407 of record NC_068356.1, on the reverse strand, counting down.
TCAGTGATGATTGTAAGAACAAACCCAGAGAGTAATGGTATGATAATGGTGGTAATAAATTGGAAATTATGTAATTCCCAAAAATATGCGGAGGTAAAGTAAATATCTGGTCTCGATTTTTTTACCATTCTTTAGTATGTTTAGCCTAAGATTAGCAGTAGACATCTATTTTAATAATGCAATAACACATTCACTACATATGTCAAAAAGACATGCAACATTTTAATAACAAAATAAGTGCCTGACATGTTACGGACATCAACCACACAACAATATATATATATATATTGTTGTGTGGTTGATGTCCGTTCATATTTATTGCAAGTAAATAGTAATGTTGTTATGTTTTAATCCAAGTGCTGCATACGAAGTATCATGGGCAAATCCAATTGAAAAAGGAAACACATTTATGCCACGTTTTCACCGATTGATTCTGTCTCTAATAAGAATGGTCACTAACACACTAGACATTATTTAGTGCCGTTGAGGATAAAGCTTGATGTATTGTATCTGATTACCGGATAAGTCAAAGAAGTGTTCAAAGAAGTGTACACATTTCTCGTGCAAGTTACATTACGATTAAAGCCTCTGACTTTGGTTATAAATATAAATATTGTTTCACTTAAATTCTCATGTTCGTTATTCGATAGAAATCTCAATTGAGCTGACGTATAAAAGATATATTTATGATATTTCAACACATACAATGGGTAGTTAAAAAGCTCGTCAATTGTACTCTTTGTTTATCTTATGAATTCCCCTGATTTAATTATCCGACCAGAAATCATGTATCATCTGGTGTTTCTTGTCTGATTTTATCTCATCTTACTAAAGTAAGTGCAATCAGCGCAGATGAAGCTCGTATTGTGTGCTGCGCCCAGGGCAACAAGTAAGCCTTTTTTAAACTTCACATATGAAAGTAACGGGGGGGGGGAGGGGGATATGCAACGAATGTGTATACACATAAATGGAGGCCTGTTTAATAATAAATTAAATTAAACTACAGCAATACTTCTTACAATGACGCAACTAAAAATATTATGTATGCTTATTATATTTATTGTTCGGTCAAACTAAGTGATAGTCGAATATCCTTGAAATTCAAAGTCGGCACACGATTTTTTAAATAGGCGTTTTAAAAGACACATTTATTTATTTGAGCATATCAATTGAAAAAAACTAACGGTATCATATGTGAATGAACAAACGTACAAACCGACGAATTTATAAATAAATGTTTAATAATCATCAATTCTGATAGTGCCTTTATTTTTTATGGTGTAAACAAACCTACAGGTTACATTCGATAAAAATTGAAACAAAATGTTTTCGTTATTGATTTCATTCGTTTGGCCGAATGATTAAATTCGATGTCATATCCATCGACGTTTTATAATAAACACTCCAGAAAATGCGCAATGACGTCGGCCTATGTTTTAATGAATAACCACAACTGCACAGTCAAAATATAAAGACACAAGCCATCAAATTAATGATCTTTCCTAGGTTGCACGTGTGTACTATTTTCCGCTTTTTATTTTATGCTTTCTGATGATTTATAGAGAAATATCAGTGAATTTAAACTGATATTTCACTGTTTAAAACAGTAAAAAATAACAGTGAAAATTATCGATACTTTTCGTTTCGTTTCGTTTATTAATACGCTCAGCACATTTGTTACAATGTGAACAAGAGGTATAAAGGTGAGTTACAAAATAATTCAAGTATAGGTCAAGCTGTATGGGTAAGGTAACATATACATTGTACAACACAGTTACTATGATAATATAAACAAATAGCATAGTACCAGATCAAATCCAGATAATATTTGTATATAAATACAAATACAGATGCAGCAAGAAAATAAGGGCACAACGACATTCGGTATATTATCAACAATGTATATATATGTACATACAACATGTTATTAGCATTACATAAAGCTAGCAACAAAATTATTTATAAACACTATCAGCCAGGTGTATTTTTAAAATAATCTAAAATAGTCTTTATAAATTTTACTAAATTACAAAATTTTGATCTATCTGTTTCATTCATGATTCTTTTAAAAAGTATTGCGTTTTTGGTATTATGTCTAATGTATGGGAGTAGTTGCTGTCGTTGGTTTGCAAAGAAAGGACAGTTCAAAATGTAATGGAATTCATCGCCAATGTCATTTAAATTACACAGTTGACACTTTCTTAGGTTACGTTCAATATTTTGCCACCGGCCCTTTTCAATTGGCAGATGGTGGTTACACATTCGGAACTTTATAAAATAAGGTAAATAATAATCAGGTACAAACTCAAAATAATTCTCTAGTCCAAACGTATCTTTAAAAATTCGATAGTTGAGAGATTTAGGCATTGAATTTATTTCGGATGACCATTGCTGTATATATTGATCACAGAGAACTTAATTTAATTTTGCCAATAATAAATGCTTGGTGCCAGTAAAATATTGATTATTCCAGACGTAGCTCATTTCACACTGATCAAAGATATATTTCATGTTATCGATCCATTTGAACTTAACATCGTTTAGACTTGCATGAGAAAATATTAGCTTATACATTATCGTGCTGAGCTTATTTTGATCATTTGTAACAAGGTCATACCAAAACCCGACCATTCGCTTTTTAATAACAATTGATAGCGGATAACGACCAAGATCCCCATAAATCATGACATGTGGTGTACCTTTTTTAACACCAAGAATATGTTTAAGAAAATCTGTGTGAACCTTTTCAATAATTGATAAGTCTCCGTAACCCCATACTTCGCACCCGTATGTTAAAATTGGAACAATAGTATTGTCGAACAGTTTCAATTGACATTCAATAGATAAATCGAGGTTTCTTACTTTTTTTATATAGGCTAAACCTTGCTTTTCTTGCCTGTTCTACTACATGCTTCTTTGCTAAGGAAAATTGTCTGTTTTAAGAAAACATCACACCTAAATATTTAAAATAATCAACTATCTCTAATGAGTATTCATATATTTGTATATCCCTTTTTCGTTTCATTTTATCACGAAAAACAATAACTTTAGTTTTATCATAATTGATATCTAATTTCCATTGGCAACAATACGAGTAAAAAGTGTTCAAAACAGACACAAGGTTTTCTTCCGAAGTTGCAAATATAACTGTATCATCGGCGTAAAGTAGTACAAGCATTTTGACGAGTATATCTAAATCTGCATCGTATAATATATAAAACAATAGAGGGGATAAATTTTCCCCTTGACGGAGGCTTCTGCTACACACAAAGAATTTAGAACACTGACCAGATATTTTAACACATGATTTTATGGAGCTATACATATTTTTAATAATATTTAGGAAGTTACCACATATATTATATCTTATTAATTTTGACCACAAACCTGCCCTCCATACAGAATCAAAGGCCTTTTTAAAGTCCACGAATGCGCAGAACAATTTTTTTTTTTTAACTTTTAAATACTCGGCAATCATGTGTAATACAAAAATATTATCGATGGTGCTGTACTTTTTTCGAAAGCCCGCTTGATTAACGTTTAAAGCATTAACAGTTTCAATATATTCAATAAGTCTGTTATTTAAAATACAGGTGAACAGTTTACCTAAACAGCTAAGCAGTGTTATTGGGCGATAATTTTCTGGCAGATGCACGTCGCCTTTATTTTTATATATTGGTAGTATACACCCAATTGTCCAGGATTCTGGCAGATAACCTGTTGTCAGAATCATGTTAAATAATTTGTAATATAAATCTGTTAATTTATCTATACTGTTTTTAATATATTCATTAATGATGAGATCGAGTCCCGATGCCTTTCCATTTTTAAGGGACCGGACGGCTTTATGGATTTCTTCTACAGATATTTCGGCATTAAGATTATTTTGGAAATCGATACTGGGATATTCCACATTAGGTTCGGCACTGTTATCAGTTTCATCAGCATTGAGGTTCTTATAGAAATCATAAAACACGTTTATATCAACATCCGGTATTCGTTGTTTCTTATTAATGCTATTTATATAATTCCAATAATCTTTCGGTTTAGCAGATTTCATACTTTTCATTGCTTGTTGTTTGTTCGTTGTTTTTTTCTACATCCCAAACCAACCACGCAAACTTAACCGACTGACAATAGTCCATCTCGCTTTCGCTGTGAATGCTGCATAATGTGGGTGTTACTCTGTTTATCTTTTACCTTTACATTGTCATAATTAATACATCGCAGTTCCCTACGTTACCTCGTAATGCTTAATCAACGATGTATCTTTTTTTAACAGCAATATTTAATTCGTCAAAATGTTGTCCTACCTCGCGTTATAATGTTGAAGACATCTTACTATGTTTATATTGCTTTGTTTTCTAAGCTATGCTAGAGTGAATATGAAGCTTAAGTATGCGCTAACTACTCCTTTCAAACGTGATGTAAAACTCTCAAACAACCTTCTGTTACTGTTTTGTAAATGTACAAAATCTTACACAAAGTTTTGCACTGTGCTAAATTTTTAAATGTAAGAAAATGAGTTATCAGTAAATGCCGAACTTATTTATTTTGGTAAGAAGAATATATCGCTTGTGAATGCCTTATATGCATAACATTTTACGGCGCCCAACGGTGAATTATATTGTCCGTAATGGCAAAAATACAAAAATAATCAGTTGGAAGCATAAAATAAAAAGAAAATTTGTCGGATTTGGTGGAATATCGATTATTATTCACTCGTGATCAAAGATAAAATATATTTTCACGAGTGCCTAAAAATATCACTCGTAAAATAAAATCGATATTCCACCAAATCCAATATATAACCTTTATATATTGTTTACACCATTGTGTGCACCGATGTATTATTCATAAGCGTAAGATCTTTTCAAATTTAATGTTCATGTTTAATGTATTATAATTAAACATGTATTATATCATAATATTCAGAACAAATATAATCTTCAGAATTTGTATTGTATTAAAACGTACAGCGCCTTAACAAGACCGATATCGGTAGACATTTATACTCATGGAAAATGTGTCTCAATTTACAATATTTTAAAAAAAAATATATTGCTTCGTACACACAGCCACACCAAGTGCCATATTGTATTACAATATAACCGTAACTAAGAGAACGTGAACACGTCCAATGCTACCTTTTCCCACCTTTCGCTCCGCCATAAGGTGTTCGATTACAATCAACTTATGTTATTACGCAAAACATGGACATTATCTTGCATTGACCACGATTTACCAATTCCAACACAAATCGAAGGTTGAGTATCTGTTCTACTTGTCCACATGGGGTGCATCGGTTTCACACTCAATCCACATACGCGCAGAGAAAGTTCCTATTGAAGCGAGCTGATATTACTCAATGCTACATTTTTATGATAAATAAAATATTAAGAAAATTTTATTTTTACGAGTCTTTCTTCTAAAGTTAAGTTGTCGTCTAATTTCAGGTGTTTAAATTGTTACTTTTATAAGACATTCATGTATTACTGAAAAAAAAATACTTTAAGTTCTCCTCGTGATAATTGTCAACTTTGAGCATGAGCATTCGTGCGTTTATTAGTTAACATGACAAACACGTTTTATACAGGCACTTCCTACGTCATAAAAGCAACCTTTGCGATGACATTCATCCATAACCTGTCCGCATCGGATAGTAAGCACGCAATTTCATTTCCAGCAAATATCTTAAAGGGTATCGAGTTCACTCTTTCTTCTGCTCTAATCGCATCCGCCAAGGGTGAAGAACTTTGTTGGTAACATCTGTCAAATATCCCGTATCGCTGGTGTTGAAAGCGCCAATGAAGGTCGAAACCAAACAAATATACTAATATAAGAGACATTTGGTTGGAAACGCAACAGGGGGTAGAGAGACTGACATTGGGGTTTGATATAACTCATTTTAAATCGGGGATGCACGATTTTGTCAAATATTTATGAATTTATATAAAATGTGTAAAGAACTTATTACACATATATTTCAATATAAATTAAAATAAAAGTTAAGAAGAACATGTGTCGAAAAATGCAAAATAAGCCATATATTTAATTCTGAAATCGAAAATGTCTGCAAAATCGAATTCGCCAGCATGTATATCATGCATGTACGATGTGAATCTAAATTTAGTTTTACGGATCATTTTAATTTCCTGCAACGATATCTATTCATGCGACACACGAACACTAACTCCGATCCTAATAAAAAAACGAATGCTTCGGTACGAAATATCTTCGTCACTATCGGCTCGGGGCGCTAATTTGTCTTTGCTGCATTTTTATGAAATTCGTCTACAATGTATAATTTTTCTTTCCTATTTTGTGTTATTGTAATATATTTTTATTAATATATTACAATTTAACACATATAAAAATCGTGCATGCCCGCTTTAACAGTCTTTATACTTAGCGACAATTGTCAGTTATCCATGATGTGTCATTATGTTTCGTTTCAAATAATAAAGGCGTTGTAGATAACGTACAAGCTGCCACAAAAACATCAAGCTTTTTAGTATTTTGGAAATTTCATTGATTTTATTTTTATCAATTCAAAGATATTTATGTGGGTGTGTGTATACCTTAACAATGAGCAATATGGTTTTGTAAAATCAAGATTAAAGCATAAAACATAGTTAAGACAGTAAAATAATTGACGTCAATTAGTAAGCATTAAACGAATAATGTTAAGCATATTAATGTCAGAGTATAAATACTAGTATCCCAAAGATGATGGCTTACATGTTCTGTGCAAAGTTATGTGCGAAATGGCGTTTCAATGTTCATATCATGCGAAGATATTTAAACGATATAGAACCTACAGCGCCGTGCGTCGTATTATATAATTTCAATGTCATACTATTTTACCTCATCATGATAATTATCAAGATGATTGATGTTACATCTTTCACTATATGTCTGTAATACTATATATGAGAATTAATTGCATATAAGTTTTCAAGTCAACAATTGATTTCGCAATAACTTATCAGCCCGTCGTTATTTGTTTTGGTTGGTTAGTTGATTAGTTTCGGTAAATCATGAAGATGATGACATATGTATGGCCTTACATTAAAGCCTAAAAGTATATGTTAATTTGCCTGTGGCAATTAGACGGAGTGGATGGCTTGAAAGGTTATTATTTACTTAGCATCGTTAGCTGTACCTAGAATCTTCACTGAGCGTCTTCAGTTGCATGCCTTTAGATATCATGACTTTCTCATTTTCCATATGAAATCCTATAATTCGGAGATATGTTGATAAAAATAGGAATATAAAAAGATAGATAAAAACATTTGAAAAAAGTTGCCTTCTCTCCCTTTTTGTTTACAATTCACAGAATAGCAAAGTTGTAACTTCAATACATTGTTACCAAAGGCAACAAGAACGATTACATCGTCTGATTATTAATTTGGATATTTTGCTAATTACAACGATATCCGCGTATATTATAGCCACGAGCAATATATCCATTAGCACAAAAAACTCAATTACTAGATGCTTCCGGATGCCCATGACCTTATGAATATGGCGGTCGCCTTAAGGTCAAAGATTCGAGACTCTCACAGGCATTTCTTGATAAAGCCGACACGTTAAAATTAGCTGGTTTCATTATAGGATACCGGTTGGTGTTCGCCAACGCCCAGAATAAAGGAAATGAAACGGTAAAAACGATCATCACGCGTTCATTAATATAAGAAACACGGTATTGTCATTATGTCAGTTTGTTTCCAAACCGCCATTCTGATAATCAAATGAATAATTGATAATAAAGTTTAGATGCTCGACGTAGAATGCATCTAACAATCCAGAGACTGCAGTGAACAGGCTTCAACTTCGTGTGATTTCTCTAACACGATCAAATGTGTTCATGTTCTTTTCTAAACTGATTCCTACTCTCAGGTGTTCATATGATATAAAGTATAAAACAGAATAGAATACTCACATTACTAATTGTGAATAATCTCAAAATATACATGATTGTAATCGTTTGCAGGTATGGTTTTATTAGCTCAATATACCACACGTATTATATTTAAATCAAACAAGTTTTAGTATAGTGTCGCACAGCCAATAACATTGTTGTATTTAGATATAAGTACATGTCCTCTCTTAAGAATATGTTCTGTTTATTTGTGCATTTTTGCAGTATAACGCGATAAAATATGTTTGTTCGTTTTATTGAACAACGTCGGTTATGTACTCGAGTTGCTTGTGCTTTTATTTAAAAAATATAAAGCTATACAAAGCACTTATTACTGTAAGTATATTGTTTGGTATAAAACGTAAAACATGTAAAGCAAAAAATACGATGTTGAAAACCTGTGTAATTTAACAGTAAATTAACTTCGACATTGGTCGATACTTGCTTATCATTATTTAAAAAGAACGTACGAACGTACATACCTTTTATTTCTTAGTGATTGTTTCAAAAATGAACCCGATGGTGGTGATGAAATATTGGCATGAATGTGTTGACACTCAACGGACCAATACAATAAATGCTGTAAGTATACTGTAAAAATAGTTTGTATTAATTCATAAAATGGATGAAATAATAATGGTTTGTGCTGATCTTTGTACTACACAAACAGCAATCTGCATGCATTTCCCGAAATATATAAAGTTTAACTTGTTATTAAATACACTCGGCAAAAATTATAACGTACCACGCATAGAACAGAATGGCAATTCTGAATATGAAATGATATTTCATAGAAACGTAAAGCTCTCTCATCTCCACAACCATTTTCTTGTCATGCCATTGTACAGCACATACTGTAATTCATTGGTGTTTTAGTGGGTCGCCCCGTACATTCAAAAGTCGCAAAAATCTCTAGGAGTCAGAAATTTGCTTATTTCTTAAGTATATGAGTTCATTTGTCTTAAAAATGCAAATGTATAGCTTGGAATGCAAACATTAGGAAATAACCATCATGATGTAGAAAGAGATGATCAACTGCAAAAAGTTATTTTAGTTTTTTTTCTGGTTTTAGCACATCAATGTCTGTCCCCAGCAGTGGTTACTGCTGACACCAACATTTTTTTGCGATTTCAGCAAGTAACATAACGCCATATATTGGAGTGATAGAAATTAATGAATGATAATGAATGTTTCAATTTATCATTGTAAATCGCACAGAACAAAGACATTGATGAAATAAGTAACTTTTGATTCCTTCGGGTTTTGGGGAATTTTGAATTGAGAATCGCCACACTTCTCAATACAGTTACGTTATGTTATTGTCAGTTATTGTCAGTTATATAACATGAACAGCTCACTGTCGTGAAGGTGATTGTCCAATCACTTTAGGATATTTACAAACTTGTCCATCATTGGTGCTCTTTAACTTGTCGAATGCCATTCTAATAATATGTCTTGAACAGCGCAGTATACTAGGCTGAAATTAAGGTTTGTCTCATGATGGCATATCTGACTAAATCTAAATGTTGAATTTAACGACGATAAGCATGAACATGAAAATAATTTTCTACAAATTAGGTTATTACTGCCTTAAGTTATTATGCCTTAAATTGTTTTATAATCGATTATGAGTTTTTAATCTTATTGAACCCGAAGACATTATTCGCTGATTTGTTCGACTGCTGTTAGATGTAAAATGAAATAGTCCCACTGACTGAAAAAAATTCTACCACTGGGAAATATAATCAAACTCACAGAAATCATGTTTCCCTGATGTTTCTAATCTGATCTTATAAAAGTAAGAGCACAAACTGCTACAAGCAAGACGTTCTATGTTTTATATAAGAGAACAACGTGGACAGCGAGGGATATTAATGGAAGGTGTCTACAATAAAGATGGAAAATTGCGCTTATTAAACTTTGAATAGCATTGTAAGTCGAATGTACGCAAACTTTTCCAATTACCATTTACAAACAAACATTCAATTATTAAATTAAAAGAAAACTACCATCAGCAATTAATAAATTGATATATAAAACGACGAACTGGGAATGAAATTATTAATAATCATTAACACTGATATTGCAATTATTTATTCATGGCTCAAACAAACCCACCTGATACACGCACTAATATTTAAAACAAACAAAAATTGCACAACATTGGATTTTACTGGCCCGTGACTGAATTTCAATCTCAGATTCTCAGGTGGTTAGCGTGTGGCTATGATATAAATTAGTAAAAACATCATTTGGAATGAAAAATATTCAAATTGTAACGAAAAATCAACTTCTCTGGAAAAAAATCACTTATATAAATATATATATATATATATATATATATATATATATATATATATATATATATATATATATATATATATATATATAACAAGGTATTCAACTCAAAATTGCGATTTCCATGAGCTCGTTCCTATTCAACGCAAAAATGAAATTCCTTTTTGGAAATGTACATATCTTGTAATATTTTTACAAATGTTTGGTCAAATTTTAAGAAATAATACGATACACAACTTGCGTGACCTACTCGTCATCGAACAGACCCGATCCAAGACTGAAATCATCACGGAGTAAAGGGCATTTTCCCTGCAAAGTTCACGGACCTAGGTACCATAATTAAATAAAACGCATGAAAAAAACACATTCTTACCGTTCTTGCCGTTACATTATGCATAAAAACTAACTGCCCGGCGCTGTTTGAAACATGTGTCTACATACATTTCAACTGGCCGACATTTTAAACATACGAGTGCTTTCATTGGTCCAACGCGCAGGTGTATCTTTACTCCTAAATATTTCATACTTGAATCGGGTTTTATCGATGACGAGTAGGTCACAAGAGTTGTGTATCGTGATATTTCTCAACAGTTGATCCAGCATTTGTAAAAATATTACAAGATATGTACATTTCCAGAAAGGAATTTCCTGTCTGCGTTGAATAAGACCGAGTTCAGGGGAATCGCTGCACAATTGATGAAGTTTTGGCTATTCAAAGCGATGCACCCTGTTTTCGGGTGATTTTGAGCTGAATACTTTGTTATATATATATATTTGATAGTGATTTTATTTTCACAGTAATTGATTTTTCGTTATAATTTGATTATTTTTCTTTCAAAATGATGTTTTACTAATTAATATTATAGCCACACGCTAACCACCTGTGGTCAGATTCATCGACGATTGGAAATAAACACTTCCGAAAAAGCATGTACGTTGTATTTGAATGAATTATTTCGACTGCTCCGTCAAAATATATCAGGATCCAAACGGTTTGCTATTCTGATAGTATTCTTTAAAAAAATCGAAGAAAATGCTAATTTTAGAAATTCAGCACACGACATTTAAGCAGACGACAAATTTTCCAGCATGCGAAGGGTTAATGACTTCATTTTCCTACGTCTGTCTCCGTTTTTGTACGTAAGCTTTAGTTCGCTATAAACTGCGTTCTTTTACACTTCGCTTTAGTATGAGATAACATAATAAGGACGATGCACTTGCTTAATGTTTTAACGGTCGGTATCGTAGCGCTGAAGTGGAGTTAACTCCACGAAGTGGTCTTCAGTGCAAAGAATTATGTCAAAAATGGGTACAACGGGGAGCAAGTAAACGTAACACCATGAGTGGGTTTCAAAATGTGTTTTTAACATTTAATAAAACCACAAATATAACAATATATGAACGCAAAAATGTACCAGTACATATACACAATTATAACACAATGTGCTGAAAAGCAAATCTCATTGTGATACTGTTATTTAATCAATAAAAAGACATTTTGATTGTATAGAAGTAGTGTCAGTGAATGAACGAATAAATACATGGACGTGGTGTAGTGGATGTCTTGTCGGCATAGCGACAAGAAGGTCATGGGTTCGATCCCCACTGTGGGAGCGATATGTCGACCTCCCTCAAAGACACCAAGTTCTAGTTCTACCCAGAAAATGAACTCGAGACTGATTCGTTAGCCTTAGGCTTAGGCTTTCGAATCGATTGACCTAAACTGAATTTATTTAAACTAAATATATGGATGAAGGAACAAAAAGATGAACATACAAATACATATACGTGTACTCATATTTACAATAATACAAACAAAAACGTCATGGCAAAGAAAAATAAACATTGTAATGATTTACCAAAGTAGCCGCATTACTGTTATCATTTTATTTTTAACATTTTTAACACAACGCTTATTATTCCACAAAATCCACTGTAAGTACAAATCGAATGAACAAACAAATAAATAAACGTGTAATCATAGCAATAATAATACAAACACAAAATACTAAATACAAAACACAACCATTTTTATTTTAAACTTAATTCGCCGCAATACTTTCACCATTTCCATTTGTTACACAACATGCATTATTTCGCACACCAACGCACGAGAAAATGTTAATGTGTTCTATTGTATTGTTAAATATTTTCTTTACTGCTGTTCTAAACTGTCCGCTACTCAAGCAATATATGAACGGATTGACCGCACAGTTGAAATAATATGACCTCAAGAATAGATGATACACTATTTTCCCGGCGTTGCTTAAATTATTATACCATTCCGGTTCAGTGAAAAATCGTATATTTGTTATAATAATAAAAGGAATGAAACTAAACTGGAAAGCTAAAGTGATTAAAAACAAAATTAACGTCGCTTGTTTTTTCTTCTTTTTGCTCATTCGTAATTGCTTCTGGTCGGAATGCGAGATGTTAAGGACTCGCAGCGTCGCAATCTTACGTCCAATTTGAGCGTACAACACAATCAGTATCAGCAACACCAAAACACTCGCGATGGAGACAAACGCGAAATGTGAGTAAGCGAATGCTGTGCCGCGCCAGGCGTCGTCGATAAGACAACCGTTTAGTAATGACATAATCTACCTTTGATGACGTCTTTGTGAAGTTTCCCAGAGAACGGTTATGGACGTCAGACTTAAGAAGTTCAATATGGTCGTCGGCGTCGACAGTGTGAGCAACGTCAGTCTGAATCCCGTATATGATCAGCGCCGGAACTGCCAAAAAGGTTCCCGCGATCACCAAAGAGACGCACATTTTCTGAATAAAGCTGTTCTGAATCTTTGTTTTGTGCGGCATACAAATCGCCCTGTAGCGCTCGATGGCGATCATAAGCAATATAAGACCGGAAGAGTTATTCATCGCGTATGTCATGAAGCGACTCATCTTACAGAGGGAGGCGTTCGCGAAGGTCCAGTACTCGGTAATGATGTAAAGCTCAACGGGGATGCTGAGTACGCAATTGACAATGTCGCAGACTGCAAGAGTGATAAGCGCGTAGCGTCCCGTGACTTTCGTCAGATGGAGGCCGTACACTAGCAGCGAGATGATGTTTCCGGGAATACCGGCGACGATAAGGATGCTGATGTATACGAGCGACGGGAGTAGCACCGACATTGCGTCGTGGTGCAGAACGGCCTCTACGGTGTGATTCGAATGCATAGTCTTTTTCAACGTTTCCAGTTTAACGCTAATGCTGATGTTGAAATTCTTGTTCAAGTAACACGAACGTTACTCCGGAAATCTTGACAATTCAAAATTATATCGCTGTCATCAAATTTCATAGTAATCAACTCATTCCCGACTTAACGAAACGATGCACTTGTAATCTAATTTCATGAATAAAGTCTCCGTGATATTTGTCCACTTTGAACATAAGCACTCGTGCGTTTATTCATAAGAATATCAAACTGCGGCTTCTATTGTACTTCTCAAGAATTAAAATTTTCCTTTCCGATGGCATTCATTCACAACTTTTCAGCATGTGATGAAAATTCATTTTCAAGCACGCAATTTAACTTCCAACAAAGATAAATAAGAAATCGAGGGCAAACAAGAGCGCAGAACATTCGCTAACGTTTCTCTGATAAAAACCACATCATTACGATGTCTACTATGAACGCTCTTAGTGACACCGGCCGCGTGCGTCACAGAACGGCATCTTTCCAATAACCCGTTGCTGAGTGATCGTTGGTGTTGGAAGTACCAATAGATGTCTAAAACCGAACCGATAGGCCAATACTCAAAGCCTTTGCATGGAAGTTGAAGGATGACATGTCAACAAGAATAACATAAATTGGGCTTTACATTACACAATAGTACTGCAATTATCCGAATCACAAATTGAATAACATAAATCGGACTTTACATTACACAATAGTATATACTGCAATTATCCGCATCACAAATTGTGTATTATCATGAATATGACGTTATTAGTCATAAAAAATTAATATCGGGTGTGGCTTGAATCAAAACGGGTAAGACTCTGGAAAAATATCGAATTATTAAGCATTAAAAACAAAAAAAGTATTCTATAATATGTTGGTTTTTATTATTACTGAATGACGAAAAATTATAAAGAGTTACACATAATGAAACTTAAAATAATAAGACTTTTATACGGTGTATATAAGCGTTGTTAAACTATTTATGCCTAGTGGACTCTCCCATCCTTCTACATTTGATTAATTTATTTTCAAAATTAGGGATGTCTAGTATATTTATATCTATATTTAGAATATTTCTTACAGAAATTTCTTTATGCAAACAGCGGAGACTCAGATGAGACGCCACATCTTTGTAACCATATATTCAAAGTTACTAATTCAAAAAGGGCCATAATTCCGTAAAAATGACAACCAGAGTTATGCAACTTGTCCTTTACTGTCCCCTTATGATAGTTTGCGAGTGTTCCAAGTATGAAAGCAATATCTATGATACTTTAGGGGTAAAGTGGACCAAAACACAAAACCAAATTTTCAAGTATAAAGGGCACATAATTCCGTCAAAATGCCAGTCAGAGTTACATGACTTTGCCTGCACAGTCCCCTTACGATAGTTAGTAAGTGTTGCAAGTATGAAAGCAATGGCTTTGATACTTAAGGAAAAAAGTGGACCTAAACACAAAACTTAACCAAATTTTCAATTTTCTAAGTATAAAAAGGGCACATAATTCTGTCAAAATGCCAGTCAGAGTTACATAACTTTGCCTGCACAGTCCCCTTACGATAGTTAGTAAGTGTTGCAAGTATGAAAGCAATGGCTTTGATACTTTAGGAAAAAAGTGGACCTAAACACAAAACTTAACCAAATTTTCAATTTTCTAAGTATAAAAAGGGCACATAATTCCGTCAAAATGCCAGTCAGAGTTACATAACTTTGCCTGCACAGTCCCCTTACGATAGTTAGTAAGTGTTGCAAGTATGAAAGCAATGGCTTTGATACTTGAGGAAAAAAGTGGACCTAAACACAAAACTTAACCAAATTTTCATTTTTTAAAGTATAAAAAGGGCACATAATTCTGTCAAAATGCCAGTCAGAGTTACATAACTTTGCCTGCACAGTCCCCTTATGATAGTTAGTAAGTGTTGCAAGTATGAAAGCAATAGCTTTTTTACTTAAGGAATAAAATGGACCTAAACACAAAACTTAACCAAAATTTTCAATTTTCTAAGTATAAAAAGGGCACATAATTCTGTCAAAATGCAAGCCAGAATTATCTAACTTTGCCTGCCCAGTCCCCTCATGATAGCAAGTAAGTGTACCAAGTTTGAATGCAATAGCATTGATACTTTATGAGAAAAGTGTACCTAAACGCAAAACTTAACCGGACGCCGACGCCAACACCGACGCCGACGCCAAGGTGATGACAATAGCTCTTTTTTTTTCAAAAAATAGATGAGCTAAAAACGTTAGTTCTGGAAATCATTTAACATGTAGAGGTAATCCCCCTAAATCCAAGTCGCATAGTGCCCCATTATGTTGCGCTTTTCAGTTGTTTCCGATTGTGCACCGTTGTTTCCGATTGCGCACCGTTGTTTCCGATTGTCATAGCTGAGTTGATAGATATTGTATTATAAGAAAATGCATTTTGCCTGAATGTAGACACAGGCAGAAAACAGGGTTTGTGCAGTGAATGTATGGCAACAGCCCAGTGTAGCTAAATGAAACCTTCCTCTATCACCAATGAAATGCACCTACATAAGCCAGACACCAACACGCTATATGAAATAATCACGAAACAAGCATATGCTATTGATTAAGTGCTTTTATACAAGCTGAAAATAGGAACTTAAAAAATAGGCACTACGTTACCGCTGGGTCATACATCCTGGTAACCAAATACGCTGCTACTTATACATGTATTTGGTTTACTTCTTTTCGTGGTTGTTCATTATGTACTACACGGCGTATAGTTATTTCTTATATCTAAAGAAAATGGTAAAGAAATCAAATTATACATTAAGATACATTTCAAATATATAGATATGTAAAATAAAAAATATAAATATGTTAGACTAAACATCCATCCTTTTTTATATTTAAATACAAACCTGATAAAATAAACAGTAGAATAATGTTATACCAAAATGGTAATAGAAACCTTGGTCTTGATATGTCAAGACATAATAGCAGAGCCATTTGACGCCACATATGTTATGAGTTACCGCATAAACGTTGCGGGGAAATCAAGATATATCAAAAATGTGTATTGATAGAACTTCAATATCGTTTTTGCGGTGATTGTCAAAATGCGCCGCATTTGTTAGGGGACGAACGATATTTTGTCGAATTAAAATGTTTTTAGTCAAGCTAAAAATCGGTAAAAAAAAAGTTCTGTGAATGAATTTTAAAAATGTGGACATTAATGCAGGGTATTTCTTGTAAATTGCTAGAACACGTACGTTTGTGACCTGCGTGTCGCGGAAAATACATAGTTAGAAGTGCAATTAAATGTATACTTGAGGTCGTATATCAAATAATAAAACATTTGCAATATTTAACTGATCTTACTGTTCAAGAGTATTGAAAAATACATGCAAAACACAGAACACGACGTTGTCATTATTTTAGATAGTGAATCGAACAATTAATGTACACAGTATTCGAGTATTCATGACATAATCTTTATTTTCTGAAAGAAAAGCTAGTGCTGCTCAATTATGCAGTGTTTATATTCATTGGTAGTTATGGGCCAGGAGAATGCCTTACAGTGATTGAAATCCGGCTCACAAATGACTTAAACATATAAAAAATTACACCATGTTTAATTAACACATACAATAACAAATCTGTCTCTCTGTTTTCGTAATGCATTTCGTCCTCAAGCAGTGTTTAACCATGTGCTGTTATTTACCACTTAAACCATTATTGATTGCTTCAATCATTGATTCACAAGAATTAACATCATCAATTCAATTTATCGTGACAATAACACGTGGGCTGTTGTTACACTAGTTTTCCATGCCATTAGCGCTGTTTACAAACAACCTTGCATCCACTTGACCAAAGTGAACTCTCTAAATAAAGAATATGTGATACTCAAGAATCTTCACTAACGTTTATATTCAACTTTCTGCTTCATGCACAATTTTACAAGTGCCAATTGAAAGCTGTCCAAAGATTAATATATTTAATCTTTTTGTACAAATATATGAACCTTAGAAAGCATCTTTGTCGCACACATTTATCTTCTCAAAATTACTTTACTGTAAAATACCCAATCATAAAAAAAGATATAAACCTTAAAATATTTAAATCGTAACACTTGTAAAACGGTACACATTTGTAAGATTTAAATATTTCTTAATAATTAAACCATCTAAACAGTAGAAAATATAACCCGTAAAAATATCTTAACGGTCCAAATATCTCAACAGTAATTAGACCAAAAATCATCTTAACTGTAAACTATGTATTAACCGTAGAAGTTTCAGAGACTTTGTATATCGAAACTAGTTTAATAATAGTTAACATCGTGGGCTTAGCTGACATTTTTTACAAAAATGACTTCATTGCATATTTTGTACTATAATGTCAATATTTATAATCTGAAAAAATAAATAAGCTAAATTCTGCTTAAAAAACCCCTAAATCCGTTATTTGGCAAAAGGTCGTATCTGAAAATGAAATTATTTTCATCGCAAATCAGTCGTATCTGCAGTTGCAAGCGTTTTGCACTGAAAAAGAATAAAAACATGATAGTGTAATGGTACCAGTACCTAGAATGTGAGACTGAGACCATGGTAGCAATACATACAGACTGAGACAATGCCGTGATTTGTGTTACCTATTGGAAAAAGTATTGGTACCAGCCAAATTGTGTGAGAAAAACCCAGAAATTGGGAAAATTCACGTTGTGAAGTCTTCATATTGGGAAATTCGTATATTTGATATTTGGTTCCCAAATACTTAAAAATTAATAACTAAATGTTGTCAAGTTGTCATACCATAGAGCTGCATAGGAAAACTAATTAAAATTGTTGTTGTTTTTGTTTTCTTCAATTGTTTTTTTACATCAATTGGGAAATTTGTAGTTTTTTTCCGAATTGGAAAATGCCATTTCTGGTACTTTATAAAAAATAAATAAAAACGCTATAATCGTACCAGTACTAGTATGTCAGACTGTGAAAATGGTACCGGTATGTATCATTCTAGACTGTGACAATAATACCAGTATGTAGCATGATAGACTGTGACAATGGTACCAGTAGGTAGCATGTCAGACTGTGACAATTGTCCCAGCACAATTAACCAATCAGACTGTTACAACGATACCAGTACTTAGCATTTCAGACTGTGACAATGGTTCCAGTACCTAGCAGTTTAGACTGTGACAATTATACCAGTAAGTAGCCGTCAGACTGTGACAATGGTACCAGTACGTAGCATGTCAGACTGTTACAATTGTTCCAGTACCTGGTATGTGATACTGTGATAATAGTACCAGTGCGTAGCATGTCAGACTGTTTCAATAATACCAGTACGTGGCATGTCAGACAGTGAAAATGGTACCAGTAGGTAGCATGTCAGACTGTTACAATTGTACCAGTACATAGCATGTTAGACTGTGACAATGGTACCAGTACATATCATGTTAGACTGTGCCAATTATACCAGTACTTAGCCTGTAAGACTGTGACAATAGTACCAGTACCTAGCATGTCAGACTGTTTCAATGATACCAGTACGTGGCATGTCAGACAGTGACAATGGTACCAGTACCTAGCATGTCAGACTGTTTCAATGATACCAGTACGTAGCAAGTAAGACTGTGACAATGGTACCAGTACCTAGCATGTCTGACTGTTTAAATTATACCAGTACGTAGCAAGTAAAACTGTGACAATGGTACCAGTACCTAGCATGTCAGACTGTTACAATGGTATCAGTACATGTCACATCAGACTGTTTCAATGGATCCAGTATGTAGCATGTGAGACTGACAATTATACCAGCATGTAGCATGTGAGATTGAGACAATTATACCAGTACGCAGCTTATGAGACTGTGACAATGGTACCAGTACATGACATGTCAAACTATTTCAATGGTAACAGTACGTAGCATGTGAGCCTGTGACAATTATACCAGTACGTAGCCTGTCAGACTGTGACAATTATACCAGTATGTAGAATGTCAGACTGTGACAATGGAACCAGTACATAGCTGGTCAAACTGTGACAATTATACCAGTATGTATCATGTCAGACTGTTACAATGGTACCAGTACGTGTCACATCAGACTGTTTCAATGGGTCCAGTACGTAGCATGTAAGACTGTGTCAAAGTATACCTGCATGTAGCATGTAAGATTGAGACAATTATACCAGTACGCAGCTTATGAGACTGTGACAATGGTACCAGTACATGGCATTTCAAACTATTTCAATGGTACCAGAACGTAGCATGTGAGACTGTGACATTTTTACCAGTACGTAGCCTGTCAGACTGTGACAATTATACCAGTATGTAGCATGTCAGACTGTGACAATTGAACCAGTACATAGCTGGTCAAACTGTGACAATGATACCAGGAGGTAGCGTGTCAGACTGTTACAACGGTACCAGTACATAGCATTTAAGTCTGTTAAAATGGTACCAGTTCGTAGCATGTGAGACTGTGACAATTATACCAGTATGTAGCATGTTATATTGAGACAATTATACCAGTAAGTAGCATGTGAGACTGAGACAATGGTACCAGTATGTAGCATGTTACACTGAGACAATGGTACCAGTACATAGCATGTCAGACAGTGACAATGGTACCAGTACCTAGCATGTCACACTGTTACAATGGTGCCAGTACAAAGCATGTTAGACTGTACAATGGTACCAGTACATAGCATGGTAGACTGTGATAATTATACCAGTACTTAGCATGTCAGACTGTGACAATTTTACCCGCACGGAGCATGTTAGACTGTGACAATTATACCAGTACGTAGCATGTCAGATTGTGACAATGGTACCAGTAGGTAGCATGTGAGACTGTGACTATTGTATCAGTATGTAGCATGTCAGACTGTGACAATTATTTCAGTACGTGGTATGTCAGATTGTGACAATGATACAAGTAGGTAGCATCTGGGACTGTGACATGGTACAAGTACGTGGCATGTCACACTGTGACAATTGTACCAGTACATGTGATGTCAGACTGATACAATTATACCAGTACGTAGCTTCTGAGACTGTGACAATTATACCAGTATATAGCATGTCAAACTGTGACAATTATACCAGTACGTAGCATGTCCGATTGTGACAATGGTACCAATGCAAAGCATCTGGGACTGTGACATGGTACCAGTGCGTGGCATGTCAGACTGTTACAATTATACCAGTAAGTAGCATGTGATACTGTGGCAATGGTACTAGCATGTCAGACTGAGACAATGGTACCGGTATGTATCATGCCAAACTGTGACAATGATACCAGTACATAGCATGTAAGACTGAGACAATGGTACCAATGTGTAACATATCAGACTGAGACGATTATAATAATGATGCTTAAAAGGTTGGAAAAAGATCAATAGGATTTTGTACTAGTTTTTGTCTTAACATTTTTCGTATATCACAATAAATATATTTGAAAACATTGTAGTTTGTATTTGCATTCAGAAAGAGGGTTATAGGCCTGCTTTTAATAACAAAGTTCTTTTTTTTAAATTAAAATAAGCTGATAAGACTTGTTTTGACTTGAACTCTATTGAATTATAATAATTACAATACAAATATTAAATGCTTTATGAAAGATTTAAAGATATGACAATAACTTGTTTCTTCTTATATATTGGTCTTCTACTTAATAATTCTGTACAGGCCCCCAGTCACTGTGTAATGATCATTTTTCTGTTACTAGTATGTCTACATACGTTTAAATAATTAAAAGAAAACACAAATAAAGTGATAATACTATATAGTTATAGTTATTGGTTAAAAACAAGCACAATGCAATGCATTTCATGTACTCCAGGTAATCCAACTTGAATTCAAATAAATGTAAATTTTTGTATTTTCTTCCATCATTGAAAAAAAATATTTCAATAAACACATATTTCAAGTATTCCGAATAAAAGTCTTCATATTTAGACATATGAACAGGAAAAACATGATCTGATTTTCAGATACGACCTTTTTGCATAAAAATATAATCAAACATTACAAGATTTTAAGCGCAAAACAGTCGTATCTTGATATTTAACAAATATCTCTGACTACAATAATGCCAATAGAGGTATATTGTGTAAACTTTTAATGAATGTACAATACCTACATTTATGCAAAATGATTTTGTATTACTGATAAAAACGAATAAAATATTATTATTTTTTTTCGTACTGAAAAGTTTACAAAAAGTCAGTTACGACCGTTTTGCGCTAAGCCCGCGAAATAGTGAAAGGGACGTCACTGCTACCATCGCACATAACATGGATGGTCCGAGAAGTTCCAAACGTATGTAAACAATTCAACGTGTGCACTTTTAAAGCGGGTTTATACGATTTTGTATATGTGTTTAATTGTAATATATTGATAAAATATGTTACAATAACACAAAATAGGCAAGAAAAATTCTACATTAAAGTCGAATTTCATAAAATGCAGCAAAGACAAATTAGCGCCCCGAGCCGATACTGACGTACATATTTTCCTACAATAACCGAAGCATTCGTCTTCGTATTATAAACCGTTAAACTACGTAAACACTCGTAAGTTTAGATGCACATCGTACATGTATGGTATACATGCTGGCGAATTCGGCTGTACAGCCGTTTTCAATTTCAGAATTAAATATCTGGCTTATTTCGCATTTTTCGACACATGTTCTTCTTAACTTTTATTTTAACTTATATTGAAATATATATATAATAAGTTTTTTACACAGTTTATATAAATTCATAAATATTTGACAAAATCGTATATACCCGCTTTAACAAAAATAAAGATGTGTGGATAACAAAACCTTTATCAGAAATGAAATTTTAAACACAATCAAGCAAAAATATTGTCAGGAAGGACTTTTAGCCAGTGAATTACCAATTACTCTCAATGGATATCGGGTGTGCAAGGATTATGATACAACATTATAACTTGTTAACGCCAATAATATAAAAACATAGTACCATTCTCACGAATCATTGAGTTTTCTAATATGTGTTTGGTGCAACCACCACTTAGCCGAGCTATAGCGCTCAAGAATTGTTTTCACAAAATATGTTTTATACCGTAAACGTATTGTTCTTATCCTTAAAAAAAATCCCTAAGAAACCACACTTAACTATCACAGATCGCAGTGTACATCAATAATAATATTAACTATAAGATATCAAAATATTACATATTGAGCAATTTGTATTTTACTTAATTATTGGTTAACACATCAATAATATTTTTTTAAAGACACCCATTAATAGCACATGCTGGTACATATCACATGAAGATAGCGTGTTGTCATCTGATGTTTTCCAGCGAAAAAGGGAATTATCAGGCATCCAATAAACACTACAAATATTTATTCACCACTGTTATCTGTCTCTAGAATCTAAGCGGAGGGTCTTCATTAGCAAGCTCGCGATACGAACACAGTGTAAATAGTGCGAGTTAACGTTGTCAAAAGCCTTGGTCGATTGAATCTGAATCTGATAGAACAAACATTCATTTACATGCACTATAATGCTCTAAAATGATATCATTATGTCTTTATTCTCAGAGGATCAATAAACAAATTCCTGTGTCACATCGACATCCACTTTAATATAACAAATTGGTAAATAAGCTGCAATGTCAACGATGGGGAGACAAATATAAAAATTATGCCAAAGCGTGTATTTATTATTAATAATACGATACTCATTAAATGCACTCACTTATACATTAATGGATGTTACACTAATAGGGGTATTCCACTACGACCCGATTCCCCACGATTTGTCCTGATTTCCAAAATTTTGAGGTCGGGGACATTCGTAACTCAATCGGCGAAGGTCCTAACTTATTCGTAGCTAGCCGCGGGCGAGTCGTGAGCTCCCAAAAAATCGCGGCCAGTTTTTAAACGTGTTAAAAATTTGACCAAGACCTCCAAGACTGAATTTAATCGCAGTTGACTCGTAACAGTGTCGTAGTGCGTTCTTGGGCGCCGTAATGGAATCTTAGGTAGTTCGTGACTCAATCGGGGAATCGGTGATCACGTGATCTGTCTACGAATCATTTACGACTTTGTCAAGACTATGAAGAGTTCATCCCGATTGAGTTGCGAGCCCGCTAAGATTCTCGCGATTTAGTTACGAAACAGTTACGATTTTGTAAAGAATGATAAAGAAATAATATTTTTCCATCATGTTTTGTTGTCGAATAACCCACAGTAAGAAGTATAGATGCGTAGAAATTAAATCACGAATGCGGAGCACGAGTACTTTGATAACACGAATCTATACTCCTTACTGTGGGTTATTCGACAACAAGCCATCATAGAAAAATATTTTTCTATTCTTACACGATTCTGATTGATTTGCTTCAAGCTTTTGGACGTGAACTATATTTTTCAATACTCCGTCTTAGTACAAAGTTCACTATTTAGTGACGTCATTGAATTGGACAAACATTTGACGTCGTTTTCATTCATAAATATTTTGCAAATTACGACACTTTCATTGAGAACAACACTCATAGAAACTAAATGACGTCACATGTGTTAATTCTTCTGAAAAGCTGACATGCTATAAATGTTTTCTTAATTACGTTTCTTAACAAACAAATTCTTAGCAGGCGTGGTCATGCCACTTATCACCAAATATACAATTTGTTGTTTCATTACATTTATATACGTGCTACATTTTTTACATTTCTTTAAGAGCGGGATTTAAGCACGTGCATTTGACTGCAATAGTTTCTTTATTTATTCGGAACTATTTTCGAAACATTAAGCTCCGCCCATAATTTATTGCAGAATAACCCACACTTTATTTCCTTCTTTATCTATAGAAAACAAGTCGCGTGCCGTGTTAGAATCAATATCAGTAGATATTGGCGCCGAATTCATGGGTGCGTTCGGTGAGGTCCTAGCTTAGTCGTGACCGATCTGCATCGTTCGTAGTACAGTCGCAGTAGATTCTTACACATCGTAGTGAAGTCGCGACCCTATTCGCAAGACTTCAACCGAACCCCACTATCGTCGTAACTCAATCGTACCACTGTCGTAACTGAATCGCAGACTGTCAAGAGTCTTACCGATTCAATAAATGTGAGAAATCGTAGCAAATCGTGGGCTTGTTTTCGTAGTGGAATAGGGCCATAATATAACAGTCCAATTAGGGGAATCTCCTTCTAAAACTATACCCGTTTTTTTGTTTGTGATTAAATTAGTGCTATTTTATATTTGGATGTTATTGATATCGATAACCTAAAAGCATCAACGAGGTTAATAATTTAAATTTTGTTGACTTTACTTCGATTTCAAATGACAAAAAATATTTAAATCTGAATACATTACTAGAATACTTTTCTTAACTATATGTAAAGTTAAGTAACACTATGATCGATTAAAATAATTAGGAAAAAAAGATAAGCATAAATGCTTTAAAATATTTTTTTTTAATTAATGCTTCCAGAAGTGTTCTTTCTATTACATAATCGAATACTAAAATAAATAACAAAATACTTGACCTATATCACCAATATTGCATATCGTAAGCTGAACATATACTGCAAAACCGTAAAATATATATTATTTGTATGTGTTATTATTTTTGCTGTTTTAACACTCGTGATTAAGAATCAATCAGTTTTAATGTATTACATACGTCTGTATCAATCCAACCATCATAAACATTAGGTAGGGCGCTTGTTAGGAAGTGATCAATCCAACCATCATAAACATTAGGTAGGGCGCTTGTTAGGAAGTGTATCAATCCAACCATCATAAACATTAGGTAGGGCGCTTGTTAGGAAGTGTATCAATCCAACCATCATAAACATTAGGTAGGGCGCTTGTTAGGAAGTGTATCAATCCAACCATCATAAACATTAGGTAGGGCGCTTGTTAGGAAGTGTATCAATCCAACCATCATAAACATTAGGTAGGGCGCTTGTTAGGAAGTGTATCAATTCAACCATCATAAACATTAGGTAGGGCGCTTGTTAGGAAGTGTATCAATCCAACCATCATAAACATTAGGTAGGGCGCTTGTTAGGAAGTGTATCAATCCAACCATCATAAACATTAGGTAGGGCGCTTGTTAGGAAGTGTATCAATCCAACCATCATAAACGTTAGGTAGGGCGCTTGTTAGGAAGTGTATCAATCCAACCATCATAAACATTAGGTAGGGCGCTTGTTAGGAAGTGTATCAATTCAACCATCATAAACATTAGGTAGGGCGCTTGTTAGGAAGTGTATCAATCCAACCATCATAAACGTTAGGTAGGGCGCTTGTTAGGAAGTGTATCAATCCAACCATCATAAACGTTAGGTAGGGCGCTTGTTAGGAAGTGTATCAATCCAACCATCATAAACGTTAGGTAGGGCGCTTGTTAGGAAGTGTATCAATCCAACCATCATAAACGTTAGGTAGGGCGCTTGTTAGGAAGTGTATCAATCCAACCATCATAAACGTTAGGTAGGGCGCTTGTTAGGAAGTGTATCAATCCAACCATCATAAACATTAGGTAGGGCGCTTGTTAGGAAGTGTACCAATCCAACCATCATAAACATTAGGTAGGGCGCTTGTTAGGAAGTGTATCAATCCAACCATCATAAACGTTAGGTAGGGCGCTTGTTAGGAAGTGTACAGAGTGCCCTTTGAAGTTGAATGGTCGCCATTTCATATCAGAACCCGTTTATGTCAGTGTAATTGACACATTTTTGTGTTCAATAAGCATGTAAAATACATTTTACACCAATCGACCCATATTAGATCAGGAAATCCTCGAGCTCAGGTATGCTTCACATCAAAATATATTAAGCTTTGAGAAAACCGTGTATTAATATAGCGTTGTCCTGAGCCGTCATGATGCACATAGAATGCGCCAATCTGTCATCATCCTGGAAGCCATACATCTATAATTTTATACACTCAATATAATTATTAATCAACACCAGCAATATATTCATCGAAGCTATCAATATAATAACAGAAACACTCAATGTCAAAATTGGATAAGCAATGTTTATACGAACTATGCATTGAAGCCATTAATATATAATGAATCACTACAGATTGATGAAACAAATATTATTATCGAATCAAAATAAGTGACATGTTCAAATCCAATATCGATCCTAACGGACGCTGTATCGAAACACGTACCACTGAATACGCCTTCAATCAACGTAACAGTACTTCGGTATCTAAAAATTTAGATCCAACAAATACAAACACTTAATAAAAAGGTCCTTACAAAAACGTTAAACGATGTAGTAAGGGTCAGATAATGTAATAAATGTAGAAGTAATCTTAAATCAGCGAAACTAAAAAGAATACCAATCATTTATGCAACCAAACTGTACCAAATTTATCCCATATCAATTAACAAATCCTATTGCTATGGCTTTGAAACCTTTCATTTCAATCATAATTTCCTTGAAAATGTCCGGCAGTCGCCACTCTTATTCAAACTAGAACTTTCGCAAGAAGGTGACAATACCAACGCACCGTTTTGGCATAGCAGCCATGTCCAAGAATAAGTTCAAGGGCACATACATCTGAAATATGAGGATCACTGCGCATGAAAAATGTGTTGTGCACATCTTTTACTAATGGGGATGACATATTTCAAGTTTCAATTCATTCGCGCGAGTCATGATGAAGTATTTCGCTCAACAATCATGTTATGCTCTGCTGTAAAATAATTTTTCTGCAGGGACTAGTTTACATTTGTTATACAATTTTAAATATGTTTTAATTGTAATTGAAATATGCGCTGGACTGTTGATATCTTTACCAAATTACTACAAATGAGTGAGAAAATTAAGAAAAAAAAACACCTTAACATTAACAAATATAAAACATAATGTACAGTATTATATGTCAACTGTGTGTATTCGTCAAAGTATACTTATAATAATTGTAAATCGTCAACTGTGCGTATTCGTCAAAATATACGAATAATAATTGTTAATTGTCAACTGTGTGTATTTGTCAAAATATACGTTTAATAATTGTAAATCTCCCTTTTTCCTTTCCTACGAACATCATGCAACAAGAAACCGTCGGAGACGGGTGATCCTCCCCAAAGGTTTTGTTTGTCACAATATTGCACTATATATTCAGATAAAAGGAAACGTCTTGAGGGCACAGTAGTTGGGGGACAACATTTTTTAATAGAAAAAGGGCCATAACTCTGTGAAAAATCATCCGACCAGAAGCCCGCTGATAGTATGCACATCTCCTCTTGGTAGTGAAGCTTCCCATAAAGTTTCATTAATTTCCGGTCATTAGTTGCTGAGAAATAGCCCGGACTAAATTGTGCACGGACAGACAGACAGGCGCACACACACACGCACGGACAGACGAAGCGGCGACTATATGCCCCCCCCCCCCCAAAAAAAAAAAAACCAAATTGGGGGTGGAGCATAATAAACGGACGAGTCGCTAGGAAATGCTCAATCTCTACGTAGAGTTGGTTCCAGTCAAATATCTGCGCGAAGGTTGGGAAATGCTGTACATGTATAGGCCTAATAGTTTTAGTAGGCCTACATCACAGTAGTGTTCACAACTCTATTATATATCGATTTAAGCTGAAATCTTAAATGTGATTTTACTCCAGTGGAAAAAAATAACACACTGATTGTATTTCCGTGGGCTTTAAATTCACGCTTGTTATATTTAAGTGAGTAAAAATGCCAATATGTATCTGCTGCTGTGAGCTACAACGTATATGTATATGTTGATGTGTGCCTGTAAGTTTAAGTAGGGCTGTTGTTGTGCTGCAATGATCTTAAATATCGCACTGGTTGTGATCCAGTAAGCTATAATGTCACACTCGTTGTACAACACTGTGATTGGATATCATTGTGATCTTGCTTCAGTGGGCTTTAGTGTCAATATTGTTTTGCTACAGTGCGCTTAAATGTTAATGTTGTAGAGCTTCAATGAGCTTGAATGATTCTTGTGTATTCCTGCTGACACTCTGTTCATCTGCATGTAGCTTAAATCACATCGTAGTTAGCGACAATGTATATGTTGTTTTACCAAAAGTCAGCTTACATGTCGCTATGTTGGTGCGTCAGTGAACTCAAATTTCACTGTTGATGTTGCTTAAGTGATCTTAAATGTCACAGTAGTTTATGCTGTAGATATCTTCACAGTCACTGTTGTGCTGCAGTGGTTGGTGACCCAGTGGGTCGAAATGTCCCTCTGGTTGGTGTTCTAGTAACTTAATGTTTTTTTCGTCAAGTGAGCTTTCATGCCACTGTGGTTGTTGCTCCCGTGAAAATAAAGGTATATGCCACTGTGTTTGATGCACTACGAATCGTGAATGTCACTTACGGTAATGCTTGAGCGAGCTTTAGCGTCACTGTTTTTATGTTTCAATCAGTTCAATATGTATTGTGGTTCGTTCTTTAGTGAACTTAAATGTCACTATGTTCGACGCTCTGATGTCGCCGTGGTTATGTTTTAGTGATCTTAAATGTTTCTGAAGTTGTTGCTTCAGTGAGCCTAATTGCCTACGTGGTTTGTGCTAACGTTAGCTCAAATATCACTTGTGTTCATGCTCTGTGAGCTTTGTGTTAACCTGAATTGCTTTGCAACAGCTAACGTAGATTGCACTTTTTGTGACTGAGTGAGCTTTAATGTCTCCGTGGTAAGCGCTCCAGTCACCTTTAATGTTACTGTGTGTGGTCCTCAAGTTAGTGTTCATATAACTGTAGTTCGTGTTCCAGTGAGCTTTAATGGCACTGTTGTTAGCGCTCCAGTCACCTTTATTGTAACTGTGTGTGGTCCTAAAGTTAGCGTTCATATCACTGTAGTTCATGTTCCAGTGAGCATTAATGTCACCGTGGTCAGCGCTCCAGTCACCTTTAATGTTACTGTGTGTGGTCCTCAAGTTAGCGTTCATATAACTGTAGTTCGTGTTCCAGTGAGCTTTAATGTCACTGTGGTTAGCGCCCCAGTCACATTTAATGTCACAGTGAGTGGTCCTCAAGTTGGCATTCATATAACTGTCGTTCGTGTTCAAGTTAGCTTTAATGTCACCGTGGTTAACGCTCCAGTAACCTTAAATGTTACTGTGTATGGTCCTCAAGTGAGCGTTCATATAACTGTCGTTCGTGTTCCAGTGAGCTTTAATGTCACCGTGGTTAACGCTCCAGTCCCTTTTGTTACTGTGTGTGGTACTCAAGTTAGCGTTCATATAACTGTAGTATGTGTTCGAGTGAGCTTTAATGTCACTGTGGTTAGCGCCCTAGTCACATTTAATGTCACAGTGTGTGGTCCTAAAGTTGGCATTCATATAACTGTCGTTCGTGTTCAAGTTAGCTTTAATGTCGCCGTTTTTAATGCTCCAGTCTCCTTAAATGTTACTGTGTATGGTCCTTAAGTGAGCGTCCATATAACTGTCATTCGTGTTCCAGTGAGCTTTAATGTCACCGTGGTTAACGCTCCAGTCACCTTTGTTACTGTGTGTGGTCCTCAAGTGAGCGTTCATATAACTGTAGTTCGTGTTCCAGTGAGCATTAATGTCACCGTGGTTAGCGCCCCAGTCACATTTAATGTCACAGTGTGTGGTCCTCAAGTTGGCATTCATATAACTGTCGTTCGTTTTCAAGTTAGCTTTAATGTCACCGTGGTTAACGCTCCAGTCAATTAAAGGTTACTGTGTGTTGTTCTCAAGATAGCGTTCATATCACTGCCGTTCGTGTTCCAGTGAGCTTTAATGTCACCGTGGTTAACGCTCCATTCACCTTTAATTTTACTGTGTGTGGTCCTCAAGTTAGTGTTCATATAAATGTAGTTCGTGTTCCAGTGAGTTTAATGTCACCGTGGTTAGCGCTCCTGTCACCTTTAATGTTACTGTGTGTGTCCTCACGTTAGCGTTCATTTAACTGTCGTTCGTACTCCAGTGAGCTTTAATGATACCGTGATTAGCGCTCCAGTCACCTTAAATGTTACTGTGTGTGGTCCTCAAGTTAGCGTTCATATAACTGTAGTTCGTGCTCCAGTGTGCTTTAATGTCACCGTGGTTAGCACTCCAGTCAACTTTAATGTTACTGTGTATGGTCCTCAAGTGAGCGTTCATATAACTGTCGTTCGTGTTCCTGTGAGCTTTAATGTCACCGTGGTTAACGCTCCAGTCACCTCTGTTACTGTGTGTGGTCCTCAAGTAAGCGTTCATATAACTGTCGTTCTTGTTCAAGTTAGCTTTAATGTCACTGTGGTTAACGCTCCAGTCACATTAAAGGTTACTGTGTGTTGTTCTCAAGATAGCGTTCATATCACTGCCGTTCGTGTTCCAGTGAGCTTTAATGTCACCGTGGTTAACGCTCCATTCACCTTTAATTTTACTGTGTGTGGTCCTCAAGTTAGTGTTCATATAAATGTAGTTCGTGTTCCAGTGAGTTTTAATGTCACCGTGGTTAGCGCTCCAGTCACCTTTAATGTTACTGTGTGTGTCCTCAAGTTAGCGTTCATATAACTGTCGTTCGTACTCCAGTGAGCTTTAATGTCACCGTGATTAGCGCTCCAGTCACCTTAAATGTTACTGTGTGTGGTCCTCAAGTTAGTGTTCATATAACTGTAGTTCGTGCTCCAGTGTGCTTTAATGTCACCGTGGTTAGCACTCCAGTCAACTTTAATGTTACTGTGTGTGGTCCTCAAGTTAGCGTTCAGATAACTGTCGTTCGTGTTCCAGTGAGCTTTAATGTTACCGTGGTTAGCGCTTCAGTCACCTTTAATATAACTGTGTGTGGCCCTCAAGTTAGCTTTCATATAACTGTAGTTCGTGCTCCAGTGAGCTTTTATGTCTTCACATGAAGTGCTTATAAGGGCTCATATGCCACTGTTATGGCATTAATGTTAGTGTGGTTGTGTTCCAGTGACCTTAAATTTTAAAAAATGTAGTTCCCCAGTGAGTTCGAATGTGATGTTGTATTGAAACTGTGAGCTTAAATTGGCACTTTGGCTCTGCTCTATACCGTTTTAATCACATCGAGGGTGTGCCCCTGATAGTGAGCTTAATGTCACTGTGGTTGCTCCACCACACTTATTTAATTTACCCATGCTTCAGTGAGTTTGAATTCTAAACCTGTGGTGTTTTAGTGAGCTTAAATGTAACTATTGCTGTTGCTCTACTGACTTTAAAAGTTAGTCTCGCGATCGCTCGTAAATATTCCGATATCGTAGCAGGAAATTCACATGGAATATATTGTAATACACAAAAAAAAATAATAACGAGCATTTTGTATCGCGTTAAATCTACGTTACCAGACCACATCTAGCGTTTAAATGTTGGCTATTGCTATAAGGAACATTGATTTTTCATTTGTTAACTATATTTTTCGAAATATTGTACGAAATGGGCTTTTAAATATCACTTAAGTTGCTCTTGACGTGAGCTTAAATCTCATGGTAATTATTAACATTCTGTGGAAGCATATAGCTTTTGCACATTAAAACTTACAGCGCACTATGAATTCAACATTGTGTATTTGCGACATTTTTATCACTATATTTGGTATTTGTGAAACGAAAATTTGCTTTGCGAACACTATATAGCATTCACATTAAATTATCCGAGTGTACTAGTAAAGCGTAGCAAAGTGTTAATTTGTTATAATGTGTCACCGTCAAGGATGTTGTGCGAGTCAATTCTGACTTTGGATACATCTTTCATAAGAAAAAAAAACATATTCAGCTCCTTTGCGCCCTGCCGCGAATTTTCATTTGAGTACAATTTAACAATTCCCGTATACACTTTCTGAATATGAGTCAGTTTTATAGAAGATTGTTAACAAATCAGCTTAATTTGCGCTAGCAATATTTAATGTAAGGTTTTATTGATAGCATCTCTTTGTGTACATACGGAGACATGAATACTTTGTCTCTTCAAATATTGCACAATCACAAGCAAATTATTTTCAACCTCCTGGATTGAAAACTAGATGAAAAAGTGCACAACGCGTGCTACTCGCATTTTATATTGCCTGATGGAGGCTCGTCGGATTAATGAAAAATATACAATACAAGCATTTCGTTTGTTTTTCAATTAGCAACAAATGAATTCATTTTCCTAATGAAACGTCGGTTTCATTAAAATCTTTTGAAGTATAGACGACACACATTACGACCAACCCTTTATTAAAAAACTTTGTGATTAATAAGTAAGGTTTGATCGTTACCGTAAACCACTCTACAACTATGCTATATAATGCCTTATTATGGGTTTCGTAAATGTAAGAACATACAACTTATACAATGACCTGGTCTGGGATTATTTGTCATGAATCATGTTGGTTTTTTTTGCATGTTACATTTACATTTTATGCCAATGACCTGCGCCGATATATAATAAATGGTATATGCCAAACAGTTTTAGGGTTGATACTCTTTAACATACACAATCCATTCATTATCAGCGAGGAACCCACCTCGATCCCAAGTATATAATATCATATAACGTTCACATTTTTTATCTGCAAGACAAAACATTAATATTATACTTGAAATATAAACGTGTCTACTGGGGTACTTTGTGGTACAATATTTTGTCGATTGTTCATCCTTCAATAAAGTGCTATGGTTTGCCGAATAACGCGGTGTGGTGTATGTAACGTTGTATAATTAATAAAACCTCTGTCTATGGCGCCTTAAAATTAAATTATATCAATGTAAACGGGGTTTTAAATAGGGTGGACTTCATGTGGACGCACTTGAATGCCTTGTGCGTTAATGGGCATGCACTATTTATGACCGCATTCTGAAAAACAAGTTATTTTCCCGATAGTGTCACAGTGCATGCAGACCTAATATCGGAATCCAGTAAGACAGAGCTAGTTCAATGTAAAATGTACTAAAAAGGTTGTTTATTTAATTCTATTTAATGATCTTAATAACCTTAAATCCTTAATGGGCTACACATTCTTCTTTACATCTTTAATAGGCTGCTAAATAGGATAAATTTCTTAATAGGCTGTATATTTTGTCCTTTTTTAAAAACTATCTGAATATGCTGAATATAATATTTATGTTACTACATAGGCTAATTATGCTTAATGGATTGTATGTTTCCACCTATTGATCGTTCAGGCTTAATATGATTAATATCTTAAATAGGTTGCTTAATAGAATTAATGTGCTTCTTTGGCTGAGCATTGTATCAAATTTTTAAAAACTCTCTAAATAGGTTAGTTTTATTTTTTAATATTCAACTAAATAGGCTAAATAGGCTTTTGTTTCAAAATATTTTATTATATTGCTAAACTGGCTAAATATGCTAAATAGGATAACTTAACAATATTTTATAATGCTCAAATATGTTGGTATGTAAACTGGAAGTAGCCATGAAACTATGGTTTGAATGGGTATGGGGATGAAGTTATCTTGTATAGATTTTAAATTATATTTGAAATTTATAAACACATATATACATTGTCTCGAACACTGCATGGATCCTTTGTGAGACTTAAATTATATAAATTATACTCAAGATTGAATGGACCTTTATTTTTGCCGGCTGTTAATAAACCTTCACGTCCCTTTTCACCTAGCTTGGCAGTAGGATTGTCGTCTCTGCCTTTACAAATAACACAGACTTCTTCAGCACCTAATAAGAAACACACATATTAAAAACCATTACATAATATTGATGTATTTCCATGTACTACATAAAGGATGACATAAACAAGGGTGTATTATTCCTACAAAAAGCGTTTGGTGACTTGAAATATATGTTTGCAAAGGTATTCAATAAAATTAAAAAAAATCATCATTATCACGCGGTCGATGATTTATCATACAAGCTACTGATCAATATAATTTGACTCCCTGTCGTTGTATTAACTTATCATGTACACTATATGCATAAAATAATGGTTAGTACCTCATATTCAACTCATCTTAAAGGCCAGCTATCACAAATAAACCAGTCACCGTATACATTTGCAGTGGAAGAATCGCCTGGAAAGTCCTGAAAATGACTGGTTCATTATAATATAGAGGGTCATTTTAATTAAATATAATGTACGACTCCAAAAATAAGTTTGGTGACCAGGAATATATATATTTCAAAAACCATTGAAGATCACTAAATCAGTGTGGAAAGATTAAAATAAAATCAGTCCGTAACAAGAATAATACCAGAATGAATTTGCAGGAGCTTCTAGACAGAGATCATGGTGCCCACATATGTCGCTTCTCAACTAACTTGTAGTACTAGTTTCATTTTGAGCCAACTTTGGCATAAGAGGCTTACATGAAACTTTGGGGAAAATAACTATTACTATGCTGTAGCACTAGTTTCATTTTGAGTCAATATTCGAATAAGACGCTTACATGAAACTTTAGGAAAAATCACTATTACTATGCTGTAGCACTAGTTTCATTTTGAGCCAACATTGGCATAAGACGCTTACATGAAACTTTGGATAAAATCACTATTACTATGATGTAGCACTAGTTTCATTTTGAGCCAACATTGGAATAAGACGCTTATATGAAACTTTGGCAAAAGTCACTATTACTATTCTGTTAATGGATTAGAAGTACTTCTGCGCATCATTCAAATAAAATTTAAAATGCTTATCTAGACGATTTGATGTATAAACAAGCGTTTTCATCACAAGTGTATTAATAAATTATACTTTTATACGTATTCGTACGTAATAGTAGAAATTACATGGCCATCCAAGTTCACAGATTTTCTTGCACAGACATGCATGTATTCAAGTTAATACAATTTCGACGTGGTCACACCGTAACGTGGTTTTAAAGGCATTGTAAGAAATTATGTTTGATTAGAGATTTTTGCGGACTTTATCATAGTGTATGAATATTCGGGAAATGTGCGTATAAATCCGCATATATATCAGACGATGCAGACGAAGGCAATGACGTGACAACTCTAGTAATATAATGGGAAGATGTAAAATATTCTAGAATAAATTCCGATAAATTATTGTGAAATCGCCTTTGTTCCACGAAAGTAGTCCGCGCTTAAAATAACTCGTGTACCAGTCTGTTACAATCTGGTATTGTTAGCAATTAGTTATAGGCTTTGGAAGCTACTTAATTGTTATTTAACGATGGTGTATGATGTGCATTTGGGTCCATCGTGACACAGATTGGCACCAGAGAAAAGTTGTGAAAATGCAGAAGGATACATTCCAGGAAAATGGAATAATCTCCCGAATATTTTTCACGAATTCCCAGTGCAGTCCATAAGCTATGGTTCATGATTTTTGCCATAAAACGGATATTTTGCTCATGTGAATTACCTTCCAGACGAATTTGATGACCATGAATATCGAACATCATTTAATGTGAATTCTTACACAATGCTTTCCATATATTACTGTGACCTCACCACCTCACTTTACGGCTAAACGCAAATACGCCAATAAATAATCCTTGCGTATTTATGAACAGAATAGAACAGAAGAGATATTTATTACGACTTGTACATAGTACATCGTCAGTGTTAACCATATTATAATGGACATACCCAAAGTTCATGTAAAAAGAAAGTGATAATACAGTTATAAAAAGTGTACATACTATCAAACAATACGTGACAACGGTGGGAAAACACAAAATAACCGTATTTGTAGAAAGCTATTATGCTATTAATGGAAATAAACTTAATACAATTGGTTTGATTACATATAACATGTGGGTTATTATGGTAATTAATAGAAGGAAATAGCCTACATATATTGCGTGGGTTATATATGGGAGCAAATTGTATAATCAGACATGTCTGTTACATATATGTATAAAGATACATTGTTAGATCTGTAAAATAAATGTCGGCAATTTAGTATCTTACGAATAACATATGGATTTACATACATATAGGAACATTATGCGCATTATTTAAGCATATATTAAATTATTTTACACATTTTATATATTAGATTATATGCATACCATTAAATAAACATTTACACAAACAAACAAACAATAAAACCAGCGGAAAACGACAATCAGAGGGTCGTATTTATGTTCTGAACAACATTCAATGTGGATTTTCTGATCAACAGGGCTTCTTTAACAAACAGAGATAACTTAATAACTTCTTTCTTACATAGTCCCATAAGGCTTAGCAATTTTATTATTTGTGGTCGCACAATTTGTCTTTTATATCACGTAAGTTACAAAAAAACAATATAAATGTATTTCTTCCCTCGCGATAAGTACTGAACCTATCCGTTTGGATTCTTAATGGATTAATAGACCAACTATATCTACAGAAGTAAAATTTGAGACTTTTAGACTTAGACATTTAGATAGTTTTATATATGCAAACGTTATTCTAAATTATTTGTACAACATTTAAACAGGACTTTCAAGTGAGTGTAAACAATCTTATTTAAAACAATCTATGACTTCTATATTTATATCAGTCAGGAATTCGTTTTTGTCAACATACAGATATTTTTCAAATACGTACGCGAACCCATAATCATTTAGGAGATTTTTTGCATTTGGTACAGGTATGTATAAAACACAATTTCACTTCCCGTTAATACAGTCTTTGAGAGCCTCGTTATTAACAAGATTGAATAGTATAGTATCATAGTCTTTAATTTTAAACCAATATTTAATCACTCTAATGTATCTATGGATATGCATGGGATATCTGCCCAGCTCACCATAGACTGCAGCAAAACACGTATTGTTTCTTACTCTTATTAGTTGTTTAAGGTTAATTCTTTCTTGTTCCTTTGATTTGGTATAACCCCAAACTTCACAAGAATAGTTGAGTGTTGGTATTACAAATGCATCAAATGGTTGACTTAATGTTTTGGGCTACAGGTCAAATTCGTTCCGTTTGCAAAAAAAGATTTAAATATTGTAATGCCTTTCCATTAAGATGTTCAATGTTTTTACAAAAGTTCCCAGTGTAATTAAGTACAGTACCTAGATAGTTAAAAATCATCAACAACTGAACTTGGTTGGCTATTTATGAAGGCCACATGGAATAATTTGCGTCTTTATTCATAGGCAAAAATGACTGGAATATCTGAGCGCCATTTTTTCTCGCAATATAAATACTAATACAGTGTTTTGTTTACAAAATAAATCTGCTCTCAAAGTCACTTCAAACGCGAACTCAACTGTTTTATAATCTCTCGATAATTTATCAAAGATTTATAAATAAACAATCGTAGATAAATATTTGAATTATCTAGTGATTTTAGTTTTTAAAAGGAACATGAACCAACAAATCATATTGAAATATTCATAGAAATGTTTTTTGCATATTGTCAACAATTAAATATTCACTAAGCGAGCAATATCACTCCCAGATAAGAAGTCACAAAGGGACACCCTAACAATGTTCATTCAGTGAGGAACATTTAACAGATATCTAGAGCGAACATAAACATTAACTAATTAACTTTCCATTTATGGTTTTCATTAGTATTAGTTACGTCAACTTATTGCTGGCAATTCACTGGTTGTAAATGATACAGTCGCGAATATACGATTAGATAATGCAAGTCAACGTAATGAAATGACGGAAATTGTTTTAATCGCCATTTCAGTCACACAGTAGAAAAAACATGTACCACTTAATTGCTTCATCTCGGTTATAGGGCCTGACCTGCAATTTTATTATAAGAGCAGATTGGTCTGGAAGGTTCTTTATAGTTATTTTTTTAATTTGCCTTTTCGATCATTTTCTCGGCGTTCTTTTCACATTCAAACATTGGCGTAGTATAATGTTGTTCATGCGTAAATGACGTATATCAAAGAGTTATAAGAAGATGTTTTGGTCAGACCAGTTAAAGATTGCTTTCATACAGCATTAACATAATCTTAAAATATTCGAATTGTACATTTTGTTTGTGCATCCCTTATCCGAAAAGAGGCATGTATATTGATTGCGGTCAATGTCAAAGTGCAGTGTCTACCCAGACATATGTGTGAGGGGGTATTCCAGCTATTTGCAGTGTCTACAAGACATGTGTGTGAGGGGTTTTCCAGCTACATGCAATGTCTACCCAGACATGTTTTGAGAGGATATTCCAGCTACTTGCAGTGTCTACCCAGACATGTTTTCAGGGAGCATTCCAGCTACTTGCAGTAGCTACCCAGACATGTGTGTGAAAGGATATTCCAGCTACTTGCAGTGTCTACAAGACATGTGTGTGAGGGGTATTCCAGCTACTTGCACTGTCTAACAAGACATATGTGTGAGGGGGTATTCAAGCTACTTGCTAGTGTCTACCCAGACATATGTGTGAGGGGGTATTCCAGCTACTTGCAGTGTCTACAAGACATGTGTGTGACGGGATTTCCAGCTACATGTAGTGTCTACCCAGACATGTTTTGAGGGGGTATTCCAGCTAATTGCAGTGTCTAACCAGACATGTTTTCAGGGCGCATTCCAGCTACGTGCAGTAGCTACCCAGACATGTGTGTGAGAGGATATTCCAGCTACTTGCAGTGTCTACAAGACATGTGTGTGAGGAGATATTCCAGCTAGTTGCAGTGTCTACCCAGACATGTGTGTGAAGGGATATTCCAGCTACTTGCAGTGTCTATCCAGACACATGTGTGAGGGTTATTCCAGCTACTTGCAGTTTCTATCCAGACATATGTGTGAGGGAGTATTCCAGTTACTTGCAGTGTCTACCCAGACATATGTTTGAGGGGGTATTCCAGCTACTTGCAGTGTCTACACAGACATGTGAGTGAGGGGGTATTCCAGCTACTTACATTGTCTACCCAGACATGTGAGTGAGGGGGTATTCCAGCTACTTGATTGTCTACCCAGACATGTGTGTGAGGGGATATGCCAGCTACTTGCATTGTCTACCCAGACATGTGTGTGAGGGCCTATTCCAGCTTCGTGCAGTGTCTACTCAGACATATGCGTGAGGGCTATTCCAGCTATTTGCAGTTTCTACCCAGACATGTGTGTGAGAGGTATTCCAGCTACTTGCAGTGTATATCCAGACATGTGTGTGAGGGGGTATTCCAGCTACTTGCAGTGTCTATCCAGACATGTGTGTGTGAGAGGTATTCCAGCTACTTGCAGTGTCTACCCAGACTTGTGACTGAGGGGGTATTCCAGCTACTTGCATTGTCTACCAAGACATGTTTATGAGAAGGTTTTCAAGCTACTTGCATTGTCTACCCAGAAATGTGTGTGAGGGGATATTCCAGCTACTTGCAGTGTCTACCCAGACATGTGTTTGAGGGGATATTCCAGCTACTTGCATTGTCTACCCAGACATGTGTTTGAGGGGATATTCCAGCTACTTGCAGTGTCTACACAGACATGTGAGTGAGGGGGTATTCCAGCTACTTACATTGTCTACCCAGACATGTGAGTGAGGGGGTATTCCAGCTACTTGATTGTCTACCCAGACATGTGTGTGAGGGGATATGCCAGCTACTTGCATTGTCTACCCAGACATGTGTGTGAGGGCCTATTCCAGCTTCGTGCAGTGTCTACCCAGACATATGCGTGAGGGGGAATTCCAGCTACTTGCAGTGTCTATCCAGACATGTGTGTGAGGGGTATTCCAGCTATTTGCAGTTTCTACCCAGACATGTATGTGAGAGGTATTCCAGCTACTTGCAGTGTCTATCCAGACATGTGTGTGAGGGGGTATTCCAGCTACTTGCAGCGTCTACCCAGACATGTGTGTGAGGGGGTATTTTAGTTACTTGCAGTGTCTATCCAGACATCTGTGTGAGAGGTATTCCAGCTACTTGCAGTTTCTACCCAGACATGTGTGTGTGAGAGGTATTCCAGCTACTTGCAGTTTCTACTCAAGCATGTGTGTGTGAGAGGTATTCCAGCTATTTACAGTTTCTACTCAAGCACGTGTGTGTGAGAGGTATTCCAGCTACTTGCAGTTTCTACCCAGACATGTGTGTGAGAGGTATTCCAGCTACTTGCAGTTTCTACTCAAGCATGCTGTGTGTGAGAGGTATTCCAGCTATTGGCAGTGTCTACCCAGACATGTGTGTGAGAGGTGTTCCAGCTACTTGCAGTTTCTACCCAGACATGTGTGTGTGTGAGGTATTTCAGCTACTTGAAGTGTCTACCCAGACATCTGTGTGAGAGGTATTCCAGCAACTTGCAGTTTCTACCCAGGCATGTGTGTGAGAGGTATTCCAGCTACTTGAAGTGTCTACAAGACATGCGTGTGAGAGGTATTCCAGCTACTTGAAGTGTCTACCCAGACAGGTTTTTGAGGCGCTATTCAAGC
Source organism: Dreissena polymorpha (assembly GCF_020536995.1). NCBI lineage: Eukaryota > Metazoa > Mollusca > Bivalvia > Myida > Dreissenidae > Dreissena > Dreissena polymorpha. The sequence continues at coordinate 109,046,774 of NC_068356.1, read as the reverse complement.
TACTTGCATTGTCTATCCAGACATGTGTGTGAGGGAGTATTCCAGCTACTTGCAGTGTCTATCCAGACATATGTGTGAGGGGTATTCCAGCTACTTTCAGTTTCTATCCAGACATATGTGTGAGGGAGTATTCCAGCTACTTGCAGTGTCTACCCAGACATATGTTTAAGGGGGTATTCCAGCTACGTGCAGTGTCTACACAGACATGTGAGTGAGGGGGTATTCCAGCTACTTACATTGTCTACCCAGACATGTGTGTGAGGGGGTATTCCAGCTACTTGCATTTTCTACCCAAACATGTGTGTGAGGGGATATTCCAGCTACTTGCATTGTCTATCCAGACATGTGTGTGAGGGCCTATTCCAGCTTTGTGCAGTGTCTTCCCAGACATATGCGTGAGGGGTATTCCAGCTATTTGCAGTTTCTACCCAGGCATGTGTGTGAGAGGTATTCAAGCTACTTGCAGTGTATATTCAGACATATGTGTGAGGGGGTATTCCAGCTACTTGCAGTGTCTATCCAGACATGTGTGTGAGGGGGTATTCCAGCTACTTGCAGTGTCTACCAAGACTTGTGACTGAGGGGGTATTCCAGCTACTTGCATTGTCTACCCAGACATGTTTATGAGAAGGTTTTCAAGCTACTTGCATTGTCTACCCAGAAATGTGTGTGAGGGGATATTCCAGCTACTTGCATTGTCTACCCAGACACGTGTGTGAGGGCCTATTCCAGCTTCGTGCAGTGTCTACCCAGACATATGCGTGAGGGGGAATTCCAGCTACTTGCAGTGTCTATCCAGACATGTGTGTGAGGGGTATTCCAGCTATTTGCAGTTTCTACGCAGACATGTGTGTGAGGGGGTATTCCAGCTACTTGCAGTGTCTATCCAGACATGTGTTTGAGAGGTATTCCACCTACTTGCAGTTTCTACCCAGACATGTGTGTATGAGAGGTATTCCAGCTATTTGCAGTTTCTACTCAAGCATGTGTGTGTGAGAAGTTTTCCAGCTATTTGCAGTGTCTACCCAGACATGTGTGTGAGAGGTATTCCAGCTACTTGCAGTTTCTACCCAGACATGTGTGTGAGAGGTATTACAGCTACTTGCAGTTTCTACTCAAGCATGTGTGTGTGAGAGGTATTCCAGCTATTTGCAGTGTCTACCCAGACATGTGTGTGAGAGGTGTTCCAGCTACTTGCAGTTTCTATCCAGACATGTGTGTGTGATAGGTATTTCAGCTACTTGCAGTGTCTACCCAGACATCTGTGTGAAAGGTATTCCAGCAACTTGCAGTTTCTACCCAGGCATGTGTGTGTGAGAGGTATTCCAGCTACTTGAAGTGTCTACAAGACATGTGTGTGAGAGGTATTCCAGCTACTTGCAGTGTCTACCCAGACAGGTGTGTGAGGGGCTATTCCAGCTACTTGCAGTGTCTACCCAGACATGTGTGTGAGGGGGTTTCCAGCCACTTGCAGTGTCTACCCAGACATGTGTGTGAGGGGTATTCCAGCTATTTGCAGTGTCTACCCAGACAATTGGGTGAGAGGTATTCCAGCTACTTGCAGTTTCTACCCAGACATGTGTGTGAGGGGATATTCCAGCTACTTGCAGTGTCTATCCAGACATGTGTGTGAGGGGGTATTCCAGCTATTTGCAGTTTCTACCAAGACTTGTGACTGAGGGGGTATTCAAGCTACTTGCATTGTCTACCCAGAAATGTGTGTGAGGGGATATTCCAGCTACTTGCATTGTCTACCCAGACACGTGTGTGAGGGCCTATTCCAGCTTCGTGCAGTGTCTACCCAGACATATGCGTGAGGGGGAATTCCAGCTACTTGCAGTGTCTATCCAGACATGTGTGTGAGGGGTATTCCAGCTATTTGCAGTTTCTACGCAGACATGTGTGTGAGAGGTATTCCAGCTACTTGCAGTGTCTACCCAGACATGTGTGTATGAGAGGTATTCCAGCTATTTACAGTGTCTACCCAGACATGTGTGTGAGAGGTATTCCAGCTACTTGCAGTTTCTACCCAGACATGTGTGTGCGAGGTATTCCAGCTACTTGCAGTGTCTACACAGACATGTGTTTGAGAGGTATTCCAGCTACTTGCAGTTTCTACCCAGGCATGTGTGTGTGAGAGGTATTCCAGCTACTTGAAGTGTCTACGAGACATGTGTGTGAGAGGTATTCAGCTACTTGCATTGTCTACCCAGATATGTGTGTGAGAGGTATTCCAGCTACTTGCAGTATCTACCCAGATATGTGTGTGAGAGGTATTCCAGCTACTTGCATTGTCTACCCAGACATGTTTATGAGAAGGTATTCAAGCTACTTGCATTGTCTACCCAGACATGTGTGTGAGGGGATATTCCAGATACTTGCATTGTCTACCCAGACATGTGTGTGAGGGCCTATTCCAGCTTCGTGCAGTGTCTACCCAGACATATGCGTGAGGGGGAATTCCAGCTACTTGCAGTGTCTATCCAGACATGTGTGTGAGGGGTATTCCAGCTATTTGCAGTTTCTACGCAGACATGTGTGTGAGGGGGAATTCCAGCTACTTGCAGTGTCTATCCAGACATGTGTGTGAGGGGTATTCCAGCTATTTGCAGTGTCTACCCAGACAATTGTGTGAGAGGTATTCCAGCTACTTGCAGTTTCTACCCAGACATGTGTGTGAGGGGATATTCCAGCTACTTGCAGTTTCTACCCAGACGTTTGTGTGAGGGAGTATTCCAGCTATTTGCAGTTTCTACCCAGACATGTGTGTGAGAGAGGTATTCCAGCTACTTGCAGTGTATACCCAGACATCTGTGTGACAGGTATTCCAGCTACTTGCAGTGTCTACCCAGGCATATGTGTATGAGAGGTATTCCAGCTACTTGCAGTGTCTACCCAGACATGTGTGTATGAGAGGTATTCCAGCTATTTGCAGTGTCTACCCAGACATGTGTGTATGAGAGGTATTCCAGCTATTTGCAGTGTCTACCCAGACATGTGTGTGAGAGGTATTCCAGCTACTTGCAGTTTCTACCCAGACATGTGTGTGTGAGAGGTATTCCAGCTACTTGCAGTGTCTACACAGACATGTGTTCGAGAGGTATTCCAGCTACTTGCAGTTTCTACCCAGGCATGTGTGTGTGAGAGGTATTCCAGCTACTTGAAGAGTCTACGAGACATGTGTGTGAGAGGTATTCCAGCTACTTGCAGTGTCTACCCAGATATGTGTGTGAGAGGTATTCCAGCTACTTGCAGTGTCTACCCAGACATGTGTGTGAGAGGTATTCCAGCTACTTGCAGTGTCTACCCAGACATGTGTGTATGAGAGGTATTCCAGCTATTTGCAGTGTCTACCCAGACATGTGTGTGAGAGGTATTCCAGCTACTTGCAGTTTCTACCCAGACATGTGTGTGTGAGAGGTATTCCAGCTACTTGCAGTGTCTACACAGACATGTGTTCGAGAGGTATTCCAGCTACTTGCAGTTTCTACCCAGGCATGTGTGTGTGAGAGGTATTCCAGCTACTTGAAGAGTCTACGAGACATGTGTGTGAGAGGTATTCCAGCTACTTGCAGTGTCTACCCAGATATGTGTGTGAGAGGTATTCCAGCTACTTGCAGTGTCTACCCAGACATGTGTGTGAGAGGTATTCCAGCTACTTGCAGTGTCTACCCAGACATGTGTGTATGAGAGGTATTCCAGCTATTTGCAGTGTCTACCCAGACATGTGTGTGAGAGGTATTCCAGCTACTTGCAGTTTCTACCCAGACATGTGTGTGTGAGAGGTATTCCAGCTACTTGCAGTGTCTACACAGACATGTGTTCGAGAGGTATTCCAGCTACTTGCAGTTTCTACCCAGGCATGTGTGTGTGAGAGGTATTCCAGCTACTTGAAGAGTCTACGAGACATGTGTGTGAGAGGTATTCCAGCTACTTGCAGTGTCTACCCAGATATGTGTGTGAGAGGTATTCCAGCTACTTGCAGTTTCTACCCAGACATGTGTGTGAGAGGTATTCCAGCTACGCGAAGTGTCTACAAGACATGTGTGTGAGAAGTATTCCAGCTACTTGCAGTGTCTACCCAGACATGTGTGTTAGGGGGTATTCCAGCTACTTGCAGTGTTTACCCAGACATGTGTGTGAGGGGGTATTCCAGCTTCTTGCAATATCTACAAGACATGTGTGTTAGGGGGTATTCCAGCTACTTGCAGTGTCTACCCAGACATGTGTGTGAGGGGTATTCCAGCTATTTGCATTGTGTACCCAGACATGTGTGTGTGAGAGGTATTCCAGCTACTTGCAGTGTCTACGCAGACATGTGTGTGAAGGGATATTCCAGTTATTTGCAGTTTCTACCCAGACATGTGTGTGAGAGGTATTCCAGCCACTTGCAGTGTCTACCCAGACATATGTGCGAGGGCGTTTCCAGCTACGTGCAGTGTCTATTTTATCATGTGTGTGATGGGGTATTCCAGTTATTTGCAGTTTCTACCCAGATATGTGTGTGAGAGGTATTCCAGCTACTTGCAGTTTCTACCCAAACATGTGTGTGAGGGGATATTCCAGCTACTTGCAGTTTCTACCCAGACGTTAGTGTGAGGGAGTATTCCAGCTATTTGCAGTTTCTACCCAGACATGTGTGTGTGAGAGGTATTCCAGCTACTTGTAGTGTCTACCCAGACATGTGTGTATGAGAGGTATTCCAGCTATTTGCAGTGTCTACCCAGACATGTGTGTGAGAGGTATTCCAGCTACTTGCAGTTTCTACCCAGACATGTGTGTGTGCGAGGTATTCCAGCTACTTGCAGTGTCTACACAGACATGTGTTTGAGAGGTATTCCAGCTATTTGCAGTGTCTACCCAGACATGTGTGTGTGAGAGGTATTCCAGCTACTTGAAGTGTCTACGAGACATGTGTGTGAGAGGTATTCCAGCTACTTGCAGTGTCTACCCAGATATGTGTGTGAGAGGTATTCCAGCTACTTGCATTGTCTACCCAGACATGTGTGTGAGGGGATATTCCAGATACTTGCATTGTCTACCCAGACATGTGTGTGAGGGCCTATTCTAGCTTCGTGCAGTGTCTACCCAGACATATGCGTGAGGGGGAATTCCAGCTACTTGCAGTGTCTATCCACACATGTGTTTGAGAGGTATTCCAGCTACTTGCAGTTTCTACCCAGACATGTGTGTATGAGAGGTATTCCAGCTACTTGCAGTTTCTACTCAAGCATGTGTGTGTGAGAGGTTTTCCAGCTATTTGCATGTCTACCCAGACATGTGTGTGAGAGGTATTCCAGCTACTTGCAGTTTCTACCCAGACATGTGTGTGAGAGGTATTCCAGCTACTTGCAGTTTCTACTCAAGCACGTGTGTGTGAGAGGTTTTCCAGCTATTTGCAGTGTCTACCCAGACATGTGTGTGAGAGGTGTTCCAGCTACTTGCAGTTTCTATCCAGACATGTGTGTGTGAGAGGTATTTCAGCTACTTGCAGTGTCTACCCAGACATCTGTGTGAAAGGTATTCCAGCAACTTGCAGTTTCTACCCAGGCATGTGTGTGTGAGAGGTATTCCAGCTACTTGAAGTGTCTACAAGACATGTGTGTGAGAGGTATTCCAGCTACTTGCAGTGTCTACCCAGACATGTGTGTGAGAGGCTATTCCAGCTACTTGCAGTTTCTACCCAGACATGTGTGTGTGCGAGGTATTCCAGCTACTTGCAGTGTCTACACAGACATGTGTGTATGAGAGGTATTTCAGCTATTTGCAGTGTCTACCCAGACATGTGTGTGAGATGTATTCCAGCTACTTGCAGTTTCTACCCAGACATGTGTGTGTGCGAGGTATTCCAGCTACTTGCAGTGTCTACACAGACATGTGTTTGAGAGGTATTCCAGCTACTTGCAGTTTCTACCCAGACATGTGTGTGTGAGAGGTATTCCAGCTACTTGAAGTGTCTACGAGACATGTGTGTGAGAGGTATTCCAGCTACTTGCAGTATCTACCCAGATATGTGTGTGAGAGGTATTCCAGCTACTTGAAGTGTCTACGAGACATGTGTGTGAGAGGTATTCCAGATACTTGCAGTGTCTATCCAGACATGTGTGTGAGGGGCCTATTCTAGCTACTTGCAGTATCTACCCAGACATATTGCGTGAGGGGGAATTCCAGCTACTTGCAGTGTCTATCCACACATGTGTTTGAGAGGTATTCCAGCTACTTGCAGTTTCTACTCAAGCATGTGTGTGTGAGAGGTTTTCCAGCTATTTGCATGTCTACCCAGACATGTGTGTGAGAGGTATTCCAGCTACTTGCAGTTCTACCCAGACATGTGTGTGAGAGGTATTCCAGCTACTTGCAGTTTCTACTCAAGCACGTGTGTTGTGAGAGGTTTTCCAGCTATTGCAGTGTCTACCCAGACATGTGTGTGAGAGGTGTTCCAGCTACTTGCAGTTTCTATCCAGACATGTGTGTGTGAGAGGTATTTCAGCTACTTGCAGTGTCTACCCAGACATCTGTGTGAAAGGTATTCCAGCAACTTGCAGTTTCTACCCAGGCATGTGTGTGTGAGAGGTATTCCAGCTACTTGAAGTGTCTACAAGACATGTGTGTGAGAGGTATTCCAGCTACTTGCAGTGTCTACCCAGACAGGTGTGTGAGGGGTATTCCAGCTATTTGCAGTGTCTACCCAGACAATTGTGTGAGAGGTATTCCAGCTATTTGCAGTTTCTACCCAGACATGTGTGTGAGGGGATATTCCAGCTACTTGCAGTTTCTACCCAGACGTGTGTGTGAGGGAGTATTCCAGCTATTGCAGTTTCTACCCAGACATGTGTGTGAGAGGTATTCCAGCTACTTGCAGTGTCTACCCAGACATCTGTGTGAGAGGTATTCCAGCTACTTGCAGTGTCTACCCAGGCATGTGTGTATGAGAGGTATTCCAGCTACTTGAAGTGTCTACAAGACATGTGTGTGAGGGGTATTCCAGCTACTTGCAGTGTCTACCCAGACGTGTGTGTGAGAGGTATTCCAGCTACTTGCAGTTTCTACCCAGACATGTGTGTGTGAGAGGTATTCCAGCTACTTGCAGTGTCTACCCAGACATGTGTGTATGAGAGAGATTCCAGCTACTTGCAGTGTCTACCCAGACATGTGTGTGTGAGAGGTATTCCAGCTATTTACAGTGTCTACCCAGACATGTGTGTGTGAGAGAGATTCCAGCTACTTGCAGTGTCTACCCAGACATGTGTGTGAGAGGTATTCCAGCTATTTACAGTTTCTACCCAGACATGTGTGTGTGAGAGAGATTCCAGCTACTTGCAGTGTCTACACAGACATGTGTTCGAGAGGTATTCCAGCTACTAGCAGTTTCTACCCAGGCATGTGTGTGTGAGAGGTATTCCAGCTACTTGAAGTGTCTACGAGACATGTGTGTGAGAGGTATTCCAGCTACTTGCAGTGTCTACCCAGATATGTGTGTGAGAGGTATTCCAGCTACTTGCAGTTTCTACCCAGACATGTGTGTGAGAGGTATTCCAGCTACGCGAAGTGTCTACAAGACATGTGTGTGAGAAGTATTCCAGCTACTTGCAGTGTCTACCCAGACATGTGTGTTAGGGGGTAATCCAGCTACTTGCAGTGTTTACCCAGACATGTGTGTGAGGGGGTATTCCAGCTCCTTGCAATATCTACAAGACATGTGTGTTAGGGGGTATTCCAGCTACTTGCAGTGTCTACCCAGACATGTGTGTGAGGGTTAGTCCAGCTACTTGCAGTGTCTACCCAGACATGTGTGTGAGAGGTATTCCAGCTATTTGCATTGTGTACCCAGACATGTGTGTGTGAGAGGTATTCCAGCTACTTGCACTGTCTACCCATACATATGTGTGAGGGGATATTCCAGCTACTTGCACTGTCTACCCATACATATGTTGTGAGGGGATATTCCAGCTACTTGCAGTGTCTACCCAGACATGTGTGTGAGGGGGTATTCCAGCCACTTGCAGTGTCTACCCAGACATATGTGCGAGGGGGTTTCCAGCTACGTGCAGTGTCTATTTTATCATGTGTGTGATTGGGTATTCCAGCTTCTTGCAGTTTCTACCCAGATATGTGTGAGAGGGTATTCCAACTACTTGCAGCATCTACCCAGACATATGTATGAGGGGGTATTCCAGCTACGTGCTGAGTCTACCCAGACATGTGTGTTAGTTTTTCGCCGTTTAGACCCTTTATAACTTTTAATAATTTTTCAAATGCCGCTCTCTTTCCAGCCATCCAGCAAGAAAGTTACTAGCGTTGATTTCGTATTTATATTCGCTCTATATCTCGACTTTACTCGCTGCGAAATTTCTTAGCGGAATGACCTAAGAAAATTTGTCGGTGTGAAGTCGAGAGATAAATCTATTATAATACGAAATAAGCGCTTATCAGCTTTTTACTGATATGGCTGGAAATTGAGCTTCATTAAAAAATTAAACAGAAGCAATGAAGGATATAAAACAGCGAAAAAATAACTTTCTCGGCATGGACCTTATCATCTTGACTATCACGTGATTACCCCCTCTGTTATAAATATCATGTTTCGCTTCGGTTACAGTGGTAACGTATATGCTAAAAGATCGAGACATCACGGGTTCGAATACTCGCGACGTACTTTTTTCATCTTTTTTTTCTTACTATAAAAATTAGTTAAGTTAATTAAAAATCATTAAAGATTTGTTAGCAATCATATATAATGACATTTAAAAAAAATGCCAAATTCTGTTAAAAGTCCATTAAAACGTGGATGGAAACGATATTTTGATTAAATTATCGTAGTTCCACTTGTTTCATATATGCCATCATTCCAATAATTATGTTCTTAACATGTTTTGCTATTTTTTGCAGACTCAGTTATGCGTTGTTTGTTTACAAAGTAAATCTCGACGTATTTGATTTTCAGAGTACAGAATCAACGGAGTTTTCAGGGGTTTACACACGGGCTGAACAGAATGTAAACACGTCGTTAAGAGCTTTATTTTTGCAAATATCTCAAGTTATCGAAATTCAATTTGCAAAGATCTTAAGTGCATAAAAGACAGTGTTTTTTTTTGCAGTTTGTGTCGATATCTCAATGTATCAGAATAAATCCTTGAATACGTCTGAAATCGGTGACAAAATTTCTCGTTGTTTAAAGCATAAACTCAGTAACTGAATGCAGTACAAATAGAATTGTTGAACAAGAACATATGCTTATTTAATAAAGTAATTCTGGTGTATTTCATACTGCCATAAGCAGCAAACAAATCTGTATTGTACGTACTAGTTGAAATTCTTAAGAAAAATTGTTTTCAAAAGTGATTCGAAAAAAGCATCACCTACCGGTTCCCATCAAGTCATGTGATCCTACACGCGGATTTTGAGATAACATACTTGTTCAATGTTTTTATTAATGAGGTACGTTATTTAAATAGTTTTAACAGGTAAATAATTGTTTTGTTTCTTGCAAAAGAATTTGCATGGCTGTAATATCGTTAAACTTTGTGACGGCAAACGTTTACCTTGCGATTTTGGGTGGCAAGAGAAAGGGTCAAATTACAGTATTTTGATATTAATCTGCAAATTATTTGCATATTATTTGAAATTATTTTAATATTTTGAAAACTGATTAGAAACTGCAAAAAAAAACACATGTGCTCAAAAATATAGCGTGCATGTAATAATTTTCGTATGTAACGAAGTCGGTGAATATTACAACAGCAACACAACAACAGCAACGATTTGTTCCTTTCTGATAAAATGAAGCGATCGTAACAAATAGTAACAAAACAAGAAAAACAAAGATATAACTTTGACCTTAGCTTCCGAATGAAAAGGTCGTTCATTCTCGTCAATAGTTAAAACAAGAGCATAAATAAACGTCTAGAGCTGGAGCCAATCAGAAATAAAAAATAACCTTAACAACCGGGCATTTACTTGCTGCAAAATACCAAGCTCGCTTGATACATATGTCTGATTTTCCGATTGATATATGATGGTTTGCAATATTTTTCTTAAAAAAACATTACTTTGAGATAGTCTTTTAGATTTTCATGCAGTCAACTTTTCCTTTAACATTTACTTCAGCAGAAACTTCCCGGTATCTTGCAGACTTTCAACGCCGTCGGCGCTTTCGTTTTAATCCGTTAACCAATTCATTCAGCAATGTTATATATATATCATATATTATGAAACAATGTGTATGTGTCTGTTTTGTTTGTTTGATAGAGACATATACTTTTTTTGAAATGTTTGTAATAAAAGCAAAGGTACAGTTTCCATTTCAGTTTGTCTCTCACAGTTGAATAAATTGTTAAGTCATTTTTACCGAATACTCGTTCCTCTTAGCTCAGCTAGGTCCTTGGTAACTGTTAGATGCCGTGCAGCTAATAATTTCAATTAGAAGTTAAATATTTCAATATTGATCAGGCATACGTAGTTTAAGGATTTTAGAATAAGACCAAAGAATATTATGAAACAGTTTAGAAAAAGGTTAGGTTGAGATAACAATGACTCATACCTAACCGTAAACCGCCCCTTTCTATTGACAATCATCTATAAGAATCGAAGGATTCACATTCAAATGTAGACAACTGTGACTTCATGTATCAACTTTACTAAAATTACTTCAATGTTCATTGGGGAATATCAAGTTTCATAATCATAAACAACTCCGCAAACGTCGTGTATGGATTACTTCCCCTGCGACTGTATCACATTATTTATACGTAAGGCCATACGTATTTAACAAACGTTAAACGGGTCCTTTGGACAACAACTCAGAATTTGATTTGTTTAAAGTTTGGAAATGGCTAGTGGCTTTCTTATGTTAATTTGAAAATATATCTATATTAAGTGCATGTCAAAAGTGCATATGGATAGGTAAATGCAACACAATCTTAGTAAATTGTAGCTGATGATGTATTATTACATCAATACATGATACATAAACATATTCTTACTAATAAAAAAGTTAACCCCTTTAGTTTTCAGCGACTAGTATTTGCTTATTTCGGTATGAACAATGCATACACGACGTCAATGCCCCCACGGCAAACCCATAACCGACGTTAGCAGCGGCCTATGGGCCAAATATCTCGTCCTGGTTCGGTTTTTATAAATTCTATTTCTTGGAAAAGCACACAACGTTTGCATGCACATCAAGGAAAACGTCAGTTATAATTGTTTTGTCGCAATTCTCTTAATTACTCTCACATATCCTTAATATACGGAAAATATTGATCTTCCGTAATAATTTGATTATTTTTTATTCAAAATGATGTTTTTACTAATTAATATCATAAGCACACACGTACCACCTGTAAATACAAACACAAAGTTACGACCCGGGGTTTACGGCTTCATGCTTCTTATGCGAAAGCCGAATTCCAGCGAAATTGTGCAAAACTGTTCCCTATGAACAATGGATACTACAGCCATGGTTATTTGTGTTTATAGTTAAGTTAATTATCAAAGAAATACTTAGATACAATACACACATTCGATTTTAAGTTCCGTTTCCTAAACCTGTCCATTTATGGCCTGCTTTAAACCATATAAGCATCCGCGGACAAGCCCCTCTAAGCCTATGATCCTCTCTCTAGGAAAACGGGGTTTAATGAATGTGCGTAAAGAGTCGAAGATTATCTTTTGCATTCCACACAGGCTAATCAGGGACGGCACTTTCAGCTGTAGTGGTATGTTCTGTTTAAAGAAAGTCTCTTCTTAGCGAATATTCGGTTAAGACCACACGGGCTAAACTGAGAAGATATTTTACACACATGCAATGCATTAAGCACCGTTTTCCCAGAGCCGATTCTCGTATATCCTTTATCTCTACCGACCGTTCTGACCCGTTGAGCCCCTCAGTTATTAGATTGTATGAATATGTTATCGACCCTCATTGTGTGGTTCGTGTCATCTAAGTAGTAATACCGACACGTGTTCCTTTATATGGACGCCTGATTTAGTAACTGTGAAAGATAAGTAAATAAGAATTCACAAAACTGAGACCAGTTTTACTCGACCATAGGTTTCAAACATGTCTATCAAAATTGTCGGTGAGTTGAAATTTGCAATCTATTAAAGTCTTTTATTTAATTAAGTTCATTTATACATGAAGCACTTATTTCAAATGTGTTTATTATTCGTATTTAATTATGTTGGTTGTGGATGATAAAACCCAGAACTCTGGAAATTATAAGTCAACGTTTGAAATCATTGCATGAGGGTTTACATAATTGTCAATTAAGTAACGTAATGAACAATTACATTTACCGCTACATTGCTCCATGCTTTTGAGGTCTAGACGACAGTTGTAATATAAAAGCAGGTTGGTCTGGAAGGGATTTTCATGTGAGAGTCTGTCTATCCTTGGTTTCGTACATAAGTTTACTATCATGATCGTACGTGTACCTCCTTTTCTGCCTGTACTAAAACCAGATTAGTTGTTATTACTGCAATTAGTTAAACGGATCCCGCCGTCCCCATATTTGCATTTAAAATGATGAAATTCAATTTTCTTCTTCTCGAATAAATGATGCAATTAAAAAGTTCTTTTGTTTAATTTGCTTTCCGTTAATTTGTCGCAGCGTTTATTTAGATAAGTAAATGTTTTGTAAATATGTTTAAAACTTTGTTCCTTTCACAATTGACATTGTACTGTTTTCATTGTGTGTTGTTGACGATGTACATTGTACAAGTCAAAATAATCTGTCTGTCTGTCTGTCTGTCTGTCTGTCTGTCTGTCTGTCTGTCTGTCTGTCTGTCTGTCTGTCTGTCTGTCTGTCTGTCTGTCTGTCTGTCTGTCTGTCTGTCTGTCTGTCTGTCTGTCTGTCTGTCTGTCTGTCTGTCCGTCCGTCCGTCCGTCCGTCCGTCCGTCCGTCCGTCCGTCCGTCCGTCCGTCCGTCCGTCCGCCCGTCCGTCTGTCTGTTTATATCAGTTTTCATCAGTGCGTATTATAATGACATACTGGTATACAATAATTAGCAGTTATTCATGTTGGACCGGTTTGAGATTGCTTTCATACAGCATCAAAATAATCACGAAATGTTCACAATATACTCTAAGTGGGGGGCGTTCAATATATTGTATTATCCTCGTAAATAAGTGTGTGAGGGTCGAGGGCATCCCATTTCACACCGTACATTGTTTACAAAATTACAATATTACAAACAATATTTGCTTAACAAAAAGTTGACAATAAACTTCTACATAGTTCCCTATCACAGCTACTGCAAATGAGCAAACACTAGTTCCCTATCTTTACTTTGAAATTAAATTGTTAATTTTATTTAGTGCATGGTTATGCAAGATAATATATGATTTTTTAGCTGCTTTAAGAGTGGGTCTAGTTTTGTTTGTTTTTTACAAGTTTTAATAAGCATTTTGATCAAAACAAATATTAAGTTAAAGGGTCCATTTTTAATTGCATGTCCCAATATAAACGAAGGAATATTTAGAAAGTTAAAAAAAAATATTACACCCTGAAAACTATTTTTATTAACGGATTGACATGCTTACACTCTAATATTATATGTTGTGTAGTTTCATATAGTTTGACAAAAAATATGCAGCTGGCTATGGTGGTAAATCCAATTTTAAATAAGAAAGAGTTTGAACCTATCCTTTAATGAACAATTTTATATTGAAACCACTGTAAATTTGTATCTCATGTGTATAAAAAGACACATTAAAATATGTCGCCATTCTGTTGTTTTCATAAAATTAAAAATATGCGACCATTTATTTCATACATACTGGCGAGGACTCAGTTTTTTTGTAATTATATCATAAATTGATTTTGTACCATTTGTATTTACTTAGATAGACCGTATGCTTGTGGGAATAAACGGCTTCTTAAAGCAATTATCAGTTCCTCAGCTTCTTATATCGTTTAACTGCATTAATATGTTTTGGAAATATAAGTAGTTTGGTTTGAAGTTATATTCTTGGCAAAAATCATGAAAACTGTAAATGGCTAAAAGCTCAGCATTGTGCATCGTGTCCCCAACAAAGTAAATGCCGTTGTAAAACCACATTTTAAAGCCATTGTGTATATTTGTGTTTTGCTTGTAAGTCTATTTGGATTTTATCGCCGTTTTCAACAATTGTTCCGTTCTGTCACCTTTTAACACTTTTCACTGGGTAAAATGCTTTAACAGCAATCAGTTTTCATACGAATGCCAGTATTTGACAATACCCGTAATTGCATCAGAGCTAGGGGATGAATTGTCGCACATATTTTCACGCTATTGCCTATGCTTATCCTCCATCCCCGTCACTCCTTCCGCCACCCACTTCCCTCATTCCCATAACACTCAAATGATGTTCTTTTGCGCGTTCTAGCCGTCCTCGCGTGTCTGTACGTGTCGTCTGCAACGAGCATCAGACGACAACTGACATCCGGGATCTGCGACAAAATTTGTGACGACGAAGTGCACGAGGCGGGATTCTGCGGAACAGACGGCGTTTTCTACAGTAAGTACCATGGGTCCTTGTAGAAAAAAATGTTGTAGTTTTCCGTGGCTTTAATGATATACCGGTTGTATTATTATTTGTATTGTTGCCGCTTCTGCTGAAGATAAGAGTAGAATGATAACAGTGGGTAAGAAAAGAGGAAATATGATATTGATCTGGACGATTATACGAATGATGACAAGTGTGAAGATGATTAGATTATTATGTTTTTATGATGAAGATGGTGATAAGAAGCAGCAGGAGGATAAGCAAAAGGTAGATAAAGAGGAGGCAAATATTGACATGAGCCTCATTCTAGCTATCTGCACTGGTTAACCGATTTATGCCTAGTGGACTCTACCATCCTTCTGAATTGGATCAATTTATTTCCAAAATTAGGGAAGTCTAGTATATTTATTGCTATATTTCGAATATTTTTACAGAAATTCCTTCAAGCAAACAGCGCAGACCCTGATGAGACGCCGCATCGTGCGGCGTCTCATCTGGGTCTACGATGTTTGCCAAAGCTAGGCATAAATGGGCTTATCATCAACGACACTTGCTTGTATGGAATGTATCGTTTGGAGAAAGTATATTCCAACCGAATATCCAGTTAAGGCGGAAAGTGTCGTCCCTGATGAGCCTGTGCGTGCTTGCGTATGCTTAACTGGGACGACACTTAACATACACGTATTAAGCACTGTTTCCCGAAAATGGGGCTAAAATGTTGATGTTTTATACAACTTTGTATACACTGATTCTACTACAGGACATCATTGCGAGTTCGAACAAGCAGCCTGTAAGGCGCACATTGACGGCGATAGGCTGGCGGTGTCAAATCTTGGTCCTTGCGTAGACGATGCCACGCCTTGCGATAAGGTTTTGGAGGTAGGCTTTATTACTTGCTGAAACAGATGCTGTTGCTGCTGGTTCTCTTTGTGATTATGATTTTGATGATGATTATGTTTATGCCGATATTAATATGAATATGATGAATATGATGATGATGATGGTGATGATGAAAATGATGACGATGAATTGGCATAATATTATCATCTGATTACGATGACAATGATGTGCATGATGTATGTTTCTTTCAGGCCCAATGTGCAAGCCCTAACCATCAAGGGTCTTCTCCATTTGCGGGAGCTCCGGGAGCACACATTCCCACTGACTTTCTCAAGGACGCAATTTGCGCTTCCAACCATGTGACATATCGTAAGTGGTGATCATCGAACGTTCATTTCTTATAACGCTTCTACCATTGTATAGCATGCAAATGCATCATTCCATGCACTTATTGAAAATAAATGTTTCGGATGCATTCTTATTATAAAAATAACACGGTACTGTACATAAAAACGAAATGTCAAGGGACATTTTTCAAAAATTTGGTCTGGAAAAATAATTCCGAACAATAGATTTTTTAACATTGTAATGTTGTATATCTATCAGTAGACACAATATGTATGTGTCTGATATGCTTGTTTGAAAGCGAAGGAAAACATTTTTATATGTGTGTGTAAATGTACAGTTCCATATGGCATTTTGTCTCTAAAATTGCATACATTTTTAAATCATACCTAATACTCGTTTTTCTAGGTCGTGGGTAACAGTTAAAAGCCGTGAAGCAAATAACATCAATAAGAAGTTATTTAAACCTTGCACAAGCGCACGAATATTAAGGTTTTTATAACCAAATAAGTATTTTGTAACTGTGCAAAACGGTTAGGTTTATATAACAATTTCCCACAGACCTAACCCGTAAAACTGCCCCTTCCCAAGGAAAAGGGTGTTCAAGAACTGGATATATTCTAATTAAACTCAACAAGCGATTTCAATTGTTGCTTAATGTATCCTTTTATAAAGAAGTAATAATGTTCATGGAGGGAATATCAAATTGTATCATCTCAAACGAACGAATACTCTTGTATGGATAACCTCCCCTGCGATTATATTACAGTTCGTTAGGCAGGGCTACCACACAAACGTGAATCAGTTCCTTAGGGCAACAACCCCGAGTTTGAAAATGGCGAAGAGCTTTCTAAAATTAACTTGAACATATTTCTTATTAAAGAAAAAAGATTCAAATCTGCATCACAAGTACACATAAATAAGTTAATCCCGGCAACATTTTAGTAAACTGTAGCTGATGGTGTCTTGTCAACTCGGTCCTGTAATTAAGAAGTATCTTCCTATAATTAAGTTGCTTACCCCTTTTGTTTTCAGCAACTATTTGCTTCTTCCGGTATGCGCAGTGCATGCAGAGCATCAACTCTCCCACGGCTGACCCTATCACCCTCGTGAGCAGCGGCCAGTGTACCAGGGATCTCACCAATGCTACCCTGGTTCGTAGTTTGAATAGAATCAGTATCCCGCGTATTGTTTAGTTCTTTTGAAACGCTCTGATCCTTTCTAATCAAATATCTGACGACACAATACGTCTATGATAGGCCGACATTCTTGGAAAGTGCCTAATAACTATGCAGTATCATCAGTGATAACTTGAGTTTAATAAATGTATTATTGCGATTCTCTTGATATCTCTCCGTAATTTAAGGAACGTATTGAAAGTGAGAGAAGTAAATAACACGAGACCGAGGCAAGAGGGTAAATGGTGTAGGCCTTCTCTTATTTTTTAAGTGAGAACGAATGTCTGTGAAATCTTAATATAAAGCAGTGACTGATACCGCACACTCGTTAAATCATCCAAAATACTTGTATGTTACCCAGGTCAACTGCACCCAGTACTTGCAGACCAGTGCCAATCCCGGTCTCGCGGTGGAGGTCGACCCAAATGTTGTTCCACGCTTCACGTGCCCCAGGCTTTATAAGCCCGTTTGCTCGCAGGATGATCGAACCTTTCCCAATGAATGTGAACTCTGCCGTTTCGAGCTTCTCATCCATGCGATCAGTGAGTTGAGTTTGACGCGTATCAAAACATAAATAAGTTGTAATAATTATTCTGTGAAAATAGCGTATTTGTACCAAGATATATTTTTTTCTGGAAAACAGCAGATATCCGTTTAAAGTACACCTTAAACAAGCCATGCGTCGTGCTGCAATGTATACGTTTAGAAATAAACAGAACAAGTATCATTAAACTGGAAATTCAATTAATTATTTGAGAATATGTGAATTGCGTGTTTTTCCGTGGATTAACGCGACGAACTTTATAACGGCAGTGGAAAATATTGTCGGTATTATTTAACGTCATGACGTAATTATTCCCGCGAAATTCTCCAGTTTTACTTTTGGAAATCTAAACAAAAAGTAGACAATCATTAAATTAACAGAAAATGCCCTCGTCCGTGCAGATTATCGATTATATCTACACGTTACCAAATAAGATATAGAGGATATTTATTGGATTTGGTGGAATCTCGATTTTAATTGACGAGTGATCATACAAAAATATATGATAAAGAGTGAATTAAAATCTATATAACACCAAATCCAACCAATTGTCTTTTTATTTTATGCTCGCAAATGATCATGTTTGTATTTCTGCTGAACTAATGACGTCGTGATGTCAAGAAAACGACGTCATGTCACAGAATAACAGTGAAAATAATCGATAATTTTCACTGTTTATTTTTTTCACTGTTTCAAACAGTTAATTATCAGTTTTAATTCACTGATATTTCTGTATTAACAATGGGAAACTTAAAATAAAAATATTTATATATCTGGCAACTGATAGATAAATTCGATAACTTACCTGCTTACCAGAACAATCAAACATCGACTAGTTGTCTTAACTACAGTGATCGATCAAACCGAGCATAAAATTAACTAGTCCTAATTGTTCAACTTTCGTTCTGTTTCAGCCGTCGACAAACCCACATTAACAGCTCTCCCCGGACCCTGCCAGATGGATAATATCTTCGGATAAGTTGCACGAACATATTTATTCGACGGGTGTACGAGTACAAGTACGGAGTAAAATAAATGATAATAACACCATCTTTGAGTTTATTTTGTTGTTTTAATTATTAAATACTAACCTACAAAAATTAAAGGATATGAATTTCATTATGTTTTAATACATGTTTAAGATTTTAGTATAAGAAACTAAAGAACTAACCAACTATGATATTTGCCCTCAGGAAATATCCATTAAGTGCCTATGACTTTTTAATTTAATATGTGTTTATTTTGTCTCTTTAGTTTTTTTCTTCCTATCTTTCCTTTTACGTTAAGATTTAAAGAGATGCAAATTTTGGTTCAGGCACACGACAAACATGCATGAAATTACAAAAGTAAAAAAAAATCTTATTGAATGAAATTAACGAAAAAAAGCAATACAACACTCAAACTGAAAGTAATATATAAAATACCAATTACCAATCGGTCCGGAAACGCGCTTAAACAAAGACGACTCAATTCGATTCAAGCACTTAACAAGACGCCACAGTTCTCACTCGTAGTCGGATAGGACGTTGTGGATGTTCACCCAGGACCACGTGGCCCAGCATCCTCTTCCGCAGCAGGAGCTAAGTACGCCGCTCCAGGCCGCTTTCATAGCCGCCCGGATAAGCAGCGCGTTGCGGATCGGCTTAGCCGGTCGCTTCCGGCGCTCGATGGGGTATATGTTGACAAACGACGGCACGAACGGGTCGCCGTCTGCATATGTTCGGCCGTCGTTCTTCCTGAGCTCGTACTTCCGGTTTCGACGGCGGCGCTGCCGCTTGACTGCCTGGATTTGTCCCATCAGAGCGTCGAGCTCGACGCACTTCCGGTGAATTTCCTCTTCGATAGATTTTCTTTCGTTTCTAAGTGCACTTTTACAGCCCTCAGCACTCAGCTCATGGTCACATGAATTGGACATTTCACCGATATCGTGTATCTCGAGTACTGGTTCCGGTTGCTGGCTGAGACTTTCGTCATAAATAATTTCGTCGCGGGGACTCGGGGGAATCGGATCCAGGGGCGCTATGACATCCGTAAAAGAGAATTCCTTCGTCATCCAGTCGAACTCAAGCAACGACTCTGTGATTTGCGCATTATCCATACGGGATGTAGTTGGTATAGGTTCATCTTTAACATTGTCGGTTTCAACTTCGGGATGAGTGCTTGATAAAACAAACTGACGGCGTTCCTCTGAGACCGCTTTGTGCTTCTTTATGTGTTTTTCTCTTCGTTCAAGAGATGTGCTACTACGGCTGAACAATTTTGGTTTTGGAGGTCTCGTATGGGAGCGTTTACCATGCCTTTTGTAGCTCTTCGACTTGAAATCGCTCCTTTGCACCTTATATTTTTCACCATGTTTGGACGCGGAGAGAGAATCGTTCTCTCCGCCGCTATGGCTCCCTTGTTTCGATTCAAAGTTATCATCTTTTGTCGAAAATTCATCTAAATGCTCATCACGGTACGATTTATCATTTTGAGTATTTGTGTTTTCCAGGTTTTTATTGATGTCGTAGTTTTCTCTGTGTAGATGACGATCTTCTTCCGCTCCATGTCCGGTATTATCCTCGAGATTTGGTGATATTGTTACAGTTATGCAGTCCCTCGATTTCATGTTATGTCTGAAACATAAATTGTATATTTATATTTAAAAACGTTTTCCATCTTGACCCTATAAAAATGCCACATATTTGTAATGATGCGAAAGCAACCATCCAACCAACATAAATGGATATTAATAATAAAACTGTTGTTTTCCTATATTTTATAGACTGTCACTTAATTCTGTAATCTTTCGTTAACGCAGGTCATGAGTAATTTTCTGAAAATTAAAATAATAATAATAATTATTTTATTGGGCAAAATATTTTTTATTAGAGCTATTCTAGAAATGTACTTGACTTCGTCGAGTATTAATATCGAAAAAACATCCCACGCGAGTGAGTAAAATTATGTATTGTAACGTTAAACTCGCCGATTTTGTTAAGATAAATACATATTGTTGTTCAACGATATCATAAACAACTCTAAAATATAGAAATTTTCTTGCGCCATAAACTAAAAATATCATTTGATCATCAGATCATTCTTAATCCCTGCCGTTTCTTGTCGAAAACATGATCGACAACATGTATTATTCACCATTTGCTACAAATAAGAATAACTAATATTATTAAAAAACAAGATTAACCTTAAATTCCATTTCAAATAAATTATACATATCCGTCAAGTTGGTGTTGTTTTCTGTTGTTATTCAGGATGTGACGTCTAAGCAGGAAATGACGTAGTTTTGATGCGTTTGCTCGCAATTGAACGTAAAAATAAAGCGTTCTTTTGTTGATGTGTCGTGTTACGTCACGAAAATTTAGCGTAAAATGCAGGGGGCAATTACGATGACGGCCAGCATATATTGTTTCTTCTTTTCCTTTCTTCTTCTTCTTCTACTTCTTCTACTACTTACTTCTTCTTCTTCTTCTTCTTCTTCTTCTTATCCCCCTCCTCCTTGTCCCCCCATACTCCTCCTCCTTCTTCTTCTTCTTCTTTTAATTTTATTTTTCTTATTATGATTAATATTATATACTGCTTAACTGTTTTTTGAAGGTCTTTTTGTTCTAGCAACTTTTGTTATTAACGAATAATGTTTCAAAGCGCGCTTTGCATTAAAGGGATATTTTCACGCTTTGGTAAATTGACAAAATTGAAAAAAGTTGTTTCAGATTCGTAAGTTTTCGTTTTAGTTATGATATTTGTGAGGAAACAGTAATACTGAACATTAACCATGCTCTAATATAGCCATTATATGCATCTTTTGACGATTTTAAAACCTAAAAATTATAAAGCGTTGCAACGCGAAACGATTGAATAATTTGGAGAGTTCTGTTTTTGTCGTTAAATTTTGTGAAACTACGAAGATTGCTTATATAAGGTATAAAATACGTCAAATATGTGTACTCGGCGGAATAGCTCAGTAGGCTTAAGCGTTTTTACTTCAGGACTCTGGCAGGACTCCAGGGGTCACTGGTTCGAAACCTGCTCCGGGCAATGTTCTTTTCCTTTTTTTAATTTTTTTCTTGATTTTTTACTGGAGCTTTTATGATCCAATGTTTACATTTATCAATATAAAGCATTTAATGAATAAGTTAAAAAAATGCCAAAATCTGTGAAAAGGCCCCTTTAATGTGTAAACATTTATAAAAAAGTGTATATCTCCAGCCATTGCGTTTCGTACGATTTTTTTTTAAACATAACACATTATCATCTAAATACAAATTACCATTAAACATATTTTATTAATGAGCGTTTTGCGGATTTGTGTAATTATTCTGCCTATAACGTAAACGTTGAAATAAATTACAGACATATTTATTCGCCACTGTACGTAGATCGATAGTGTCATAGTAACCCGCTGTTTAAGCCAAGCGGCTTATCAGGGCATGCCTAATCATCTTCGGTTTTCATCCTAATTTAGACATCGCTACTGTATCGACAATGTTTCCGCACCAGCAAAACAGGTAAACATGAGAGAAGCGACTCTAAAATACACTACATAACTAGTGGTTTACAACTGTTGAATGGGGTTAATAATATTCTCAACAATTGGTCATCCTTATCAGCAACGGTAATAAATAATCACTTAACACCATATAATCACACATGCATAAAGAATTTACCATCTGCAGGTAAAGAACCTGTTCATAGAATATAGTTTTATCCTAAGAATATAATTTAATAAAATTAATGTTAAAAACCCTGTTTAGGCATTAATTGATTCTTAGTTGTAATACTATCTTTTCTTGTAATTTACATTATCTTGTAGTTTACATAATTTAATAAATGTTAAAAGCCTTCATCCTAAGAATATAATTTAATAAATGTTACAAGCCCTGTTTAAGCATTTATTGATTCTTAGTTTTAATACTATCTTTTCTTGTAATTTTTATAGCGTATATATGTTCTGAACCTAATAACGGCAGTATATGCTACATATATGTGTTTTTACGCATAAATTTCGTCTTTAGATAAAAAATAATTAATAACATTAAAACATTTCCATCAAATCCTGAAGCTTTGCAATTAAGAACACAACAATAAAACACCATAATTACAGAGGAATGTATGAAGGTCAGTGATAAACTGATATGTATAGCTCGCTAAGAAAATCTATGTTTACCTGTGTTTTCATTCACTGGCGTTATCTTGTCGATACAGTGTATAGCTTAACATGGTTATGTTTAACAATTTAATCCACTTCAACAAGTGGCCGTTTAGCTCAGTTGGCAGAGCGTCGTGCTAATAACGCGAATGTCGTGGGTTCGATCCCCCCAATGGCCATATTTATTATTTTGGTTCTTTTTGAATGGCATTAGTTAACAGGACCAAATAACTAATAGGACGCATATTTCAAGCTTCAAATTGTCATAACTAAGTTTTAAAGTCATCTACAGTTCTTGAAAACCCAGTTCACAAACACTTGCAAAAACTAAGACTTTGTAGAAACTCAACTTATGAACCTCTTATCGGACAAAATACATAAAACCGATAAAAAACCGACTAATAATACTCATTGGTCGTGTGATTCCAGTTACAACATAAACTATATTTTCATCCGCACGAAGCGCTTTAGAACATAAACCTTATAAAATACATTGCTTACAAATGAAATAGTTTTCCGTGAAATGAAAATCGTCTTCTTTCCAATAGACTGGTGCTATTAACGATGCATTGAAATATTGATGGTGGGAAGTGCTAACACACTACCATATAAAAAACTTTAAGCATGTATACATGCATACTAGCTTTACAAAACTTTCTGAACAATCGGTTCTTTATTAGCCTATTAATTGACTTTTACAGAAATTAACTCTTACTTGTATTGCAATATTAACAATTTGAATGCGTCAGATTAAATCAATTTATATTTGATTTGAGTTATTGAGTTGTTTACGGTGTATTATACAACAAGATCAACTGCATGCGTTTTAACCTGCATTTGAAAATATGTACAACAATATTTTAACAAACCATACAAATACAAACTATACTATTCAGTCCGCTCCCATGAATATTAATATTCGTATCGTATCCCGTTTGTAGTTCGAGCGATACACAAACGCGTTTCTTTGCGCGGCCTACCATCTTGTTGAGTGCCAGCCGATAGGCTTATCGGCAGCTGTATCAGATTACTTTTTTTCTCGCCTGCTGCGCATGCGTGGTTGAGTCTGAGCACAGGTATACCCGTTCTGACGTAGAATCTTGTATGTAGATCGTCGAGAACAAAGAGAGAACGGTTGATTTTCATGTGGAATAATTTCATTTTTCTCTGCGTTTTAAGGATTGTTTACATCTGTTTTGCATAAGGTTTGTATAGTTTGAATACTTCTTTTTGTCTACTGAACTCGTGGATGAAATTTAAGTAACAGATGAAAGAATTTTTAGAGGTTCCTTTGAAATTCTGAGATTTACCTTCTGACCGCATAACGGGGATATATTCCGCGAATAAGGTGGTTACTTCATTCACACATACCTGTTGTCCGTGTACCGAGTGAAAGCGGTTAAATAAAGTATATTCATGTACAGATGACTGTTGACTCATCTATTCATGTATTTGTGATTGTATTTTCGTTTTGTATTTCTCTTAACATTGTGTATGCATGCTTTTGTCTACTCTTTCGATGTCGAAATTGAAGTTATTTAGGAAGGTTGCTAGCTCATATGTGCGAGTGTACAACAGAGATTTGGAAGATATCTGTCGTCAAATATCCTTATTGGAGTGGAAATTAAGTTTGCACGACTTGTGTAAGAAAGTTATCGAAAAGGCTTTGCTGACTACCGACCCTTTTTTATTGGAATTTGTAAGTGGGCACGAACAACTGTTTGGGCCTTACAACTGTGAAATAGTCGTCTGCAGTTCTTACAGCATTTCCTTGTTCGGTGTTTACACTTATGAGCCTCGCTATGTGACCACGGGGTATAATGCCTGTGCGTAAAGTGTCGTCCTAGATTAGCCTGTGAAGTCCTCACAGGCTAATCTGGGACGACACATTCCTCTTTTATGATAATTTCGTTTAAAGAAAGTCTCTTCTTAGCAAAAATCTAGTTCAGGCGGAAAGTTTCGTCCCTGATTAGCCTGTGCGGACTGCACCGGCTTATTTGGA
The DNA here is from genome assembly GCF_020536995.1 of Dreissena polymorpha. NCBI lineage: Eukaryota > Metazoa > Mollusca > Bivalvia > Myida > Dreissenidae > Dreissena > Dreissena polymorpha. The sequence goes on along the minus strand of NC_068356.1, from coordinate 109,022,232 downwards.
ACGACACTTTACGCACATGCATTAAACCCCGTGGTCACAGAGCGAGGCCCATATTAATAATGTTTTAGCTTATATGGACACTTGCATGGTGAGCTATTGTGGTCATCCTTTGTCCGTCTTCGTGCGTCGTGTTTCTTGTGTCGTCAACTTTTAACTCGTTATCACACAAGAGGCCCTTTTTCCCTCCAATTTGAATGAAACTTGGTTCTCACGTTTATCCCGAGTTAGTTCGAATCTGGGTCATGTGCGTCCAAAAAGTAGGTCAACAGGTCATACCTTAATAAAAACTTGGTATCCCTGTAGATTCCTCCTTAATGACTCAATCTTACCGAGACTTTGTCAGAATATTAAACTTGACAATATCATCACCTTTTTTGAGTGTTGGTCATGTGGGGTCAACAACTAGGCCACTTGCAATAGATCTTCTTGAATACTTGAGCTTTTGTAAATACATACGTACAGCTCAGCGACCCGGGAGTTACAGTAGGTGGGAGAAGGATTAGTGCAACAACCACTTGATCACTTCGACATTTGTGTATCTTGAAATAAGGTTTGCGTTTAAAGGTTATCATGGCCCTCTTTATCTCGACTTTACTCGCTGCGAATTTACTTAGCGAGAGCTGTAATTTTGTAACCCGCTAAGAAATTTCGCAGCGATTAAAGTCAATGTATAGAGCGACTATTAATACGATGTAAACGCTAATCACTTTCTTGCCGATTTGGCTGGAATGTGAGCGGTATTTTAACAATAAATCAAAGTTATAAAGTGTATAAAACGGCTAAAAATACCTGTCTCTGCATGGACGTCGCAATCTTGTTTGTCAGGTGATTACCATCTCTGTTATAGTGATTTAAGCATTACGTTTTGAAAATAAGTGCCACCAGAGGACATAATGCATCATTTAAGAATGCACGTAACATACCACATAAGACCAACGATTAAAAAGAAATCCGCGAACGTCAGGCAGGACTTTGAGCTAGCGACTTGGTTTGCACGCGACACATTGTTATTTTATTTTTTAAATTGTATAAGTCCTACCTAGCGTTCACATGCAACGGGTGCATGTTACTATATCCATATGCACAATTGCAAGTGTCCACTTTAAGCGAGCGAATTAGTTGCTGCTCTCTACAAGTATCATTTGCACCAATTTATTTAAAAAAAAACACGCGTGTAAGATGCCTGATGTTGTGGGCTTATATCTCTTAGATATGTAGTTAAAGTTTTGGTTAATTAAACGATTGCATGATTATTGGCAGGAAGTCAGGACTTACACATTCTGATCCTGATCGCAAGCCCTGTAATTTTTACGTTAGGCACATATTTCAGGTGCCTCCCGTGACCTTGACTGACTACATGTCGTCTTCATATGAAAAAATAATCATGCAAACACATTTGAGATGAACACGAAAATCCCCCAAAACACACGTCATTCATACCTCCATCAATCTTTCCAAACAGACAGAAAGACAGACACACATACATCCAGACATGTACCCGGACAAACAGATACACAAACAGATAGGCAGACACGCATAAACACAGACAGACAAACACATGCAGACATGCTTCAGGCAGACACACATCAACAGACAGACAGTAGCACATACAGACTGATAGACACAAATACAGCCACACACACAGACTGATATTCAGAGGAAGACAAACACAGCAATCGAGCCAGACACCAATGCAGACTGACAAATACACATACAGAGAGATACTGACAGAGAGACTTACAGACAGACACACAAATATACACTCACACATACAGAAAAACGCAGTCATACGAACACACACGAAGAGACACACGGATAACCAGGAAAACACACACAGACATACAGATTGACAGACAGAGTATGCCCTTTCGCCATAGTTATGACGGAGCATTAAAACTATATTCAAGTAATATCGAGTACATTTTGAAATGAAAAGAAATACATTTGCACCAGGAAAAGTGCTTAACAAAACACACATATAAATAGTAAATTAAAACTATTTGAAAAAAGTGTCCGGAGGACACGGATGCAGCAGCAGATTCTCCTAAAATTTGCTTGTGGGGTTCAAAAGGTCGATTTTGCTTTAAAATGGACCATACATGCGGTGATATAGAAAACATTAGAACAATAAAATTGGGGTGCGCTATTACATTCTGGTTTATATCTGTGTAAAGCGGGGGCATACGCATGTGCATTTGCATCGACTATAAAACCAATTGCGCATTTATTAGACCTGCAAATGTTTTTGCACTTCTTATTTTTCACAAACACAGTTAACAAAATATTGATACGACATTATGTTTACTTATTTATTCAACCGGGTAAACTAGTGTGTCCACTTACTCCTGAATGCAGGTGCTGGAAGTAATACAAACCAGATTTCCTGCGAGGGGTAAACTGTGCACTGATTTCTTGGGAGGAAATCGCGTGGGGTGTTAAATGGTATGAACAATATGCAGATGTGAAAAATGGTTTCATGTGGAGAGGGTTAGGAACATGATAGGCGTTTTGTACATTATATAGTTTAAGAAATATCACATTACTGCATTTATATGAGTAAATATATATAATAACGTAGCACTACTAGTTAGAGATGTGGTCGACAGTAATTAGATACTGTTAATATGTGCAATATTGTAACTCGTTCCCAAAACGAATTTCGCCTCAGATTTAATGAAGTACTTGATTCGGCTTATATGTGTCATGTATAAAACTTGCGTTTATCGGAATGAATGCCCCCATGCAGCACAACAATGTAGCAAAATTACAATTCTTATTCGATGTGAATTCCACAGTCCTAGTTATTCTCGAAGCTATCCTAAATATGTTTCGACTTCTTTGTATATACAATAAAACATTACTCACTAAGAAAGTGGCTCTTGACATTCTATAGTGAAAAATGCCTTGTTATAAGGGAACGTGTTGTGGATTAATACAATGAAAGTATTCATCTAGACTTCTATATTCGAGTATGTGAGTGATATTCATAGTCAAATTGCGATGCGCTGATCACATTTTCGTTTTGGTGTTTCGTTTTATTTGGATTAATTATTTAGATTAGTGCGTGTTGTCTTTTTTGGATTTTTTTAAAAGACATATTTCGGCAATATTTTTTGCTTCATTTACGACAATATTTCTTATGTGCATGTACGTATTGAATGTTTGTATGTGTATGTATATATACCAACTGATAGTATAATACATTACAACAGAATAATATTGACTCTGACCACTTGAGTTATTCAGATTCAACGACATGCTTTTTTTTCCAACTAACATCACAACAATACTATCTGTGTATACATATTTGGAGGAGATCACCGCTATAGACATAATAATAACTTTGTTGATTAACTTTAACAAGTTTTTTATGCGACTGATTAAATTCGATACACAAGCATATAAGCACATTCAACGATCTTCATGGCGGTTGTTGTTGTTATTTATTCCAGAACTTCCACTTCCGGTGAGATGAAGATCTCGTGGCTGCTGATACTGGCGCTGGTCGTCACGGCAGTCGTTGCCAATGTAATGGACGCGTGTATTTCTTGATTTAATTTGTATTTCCTTAATTCTTAAATTTGTCAAGCAAACATGCGCTAATTTAATCGTCTAATCATTGAAAATATGTTTAAATTATTTATTTAATGTATAATATGACCGAAGCTACCATACGCTAAGTTCTTATTGCTCAACAAAAAGTAGATATTTGTATGACAATATGTCAATGTTTTTCTTTCATTATCATGCAAAGTTCCGTTTCCTTCGGGTATTGTTACATGAAACACTCACTTATTATCTGGTTATCTGGTGACTTTTTTCAAAGACGTTACCACGAATATATATGTTTTAAAGTGAAATTTCCATTGAAACATAGAGAGAGATCACATCCCCAAACAAGAAAACACACGTGCGTTCATGGGTGTAATTACTTTCCCATATTGTTTCAAAGGGACTACCGGGAAAACAGTTGAAATATGTATTTTTTTCTTGTATTATGAAAACGATGGTTTGAAGCAAGAAATACTTGCATTGAGATGTTTCCTTTAAATGTCAATACCACCATACAACATACTGAGCTTGTATCATACTCTCAACGTACGTGTGGCTGTCTGTGGCTGACTGCGAGAATTCAACTTCATTTAACCCATTAGTGCCTAGTGGACGCTCCCATACTTCTAAATTGGATCAATTTATTTCCAAAAATAGGGATGTCTAGTATATTTATTTCTATATTTAGAATATTTCTTACAGAAATTCCTTTAAGCAAACAGCGTAGACCCTGATGAGACGGCGTCTCATCTGGGTCTACGCTGTTTGCCTTTTTTCTAGGCGCAAGGCATAAATGGGTTAAATGTATCTACTGCTGTTCACAATGTACAAAGTACAATTTACAAATTGCAAACATGAAAAAAAAGCAAAGACATTTAAAACCAGCCGTTTTTTTTTTGCTCACCTGAGCTCGAAGTGCTAAAGATGAGCTACTGTGATAACCCTTAGTCCGACCAATGACGTCGAGCGTCGCGTGCTGTGCGCCATCAATGCCTAGCTCGTTATAATCATAGAGGCCACATTTTATTTCATCAAAACTTTATGAAACCTGGTCAGATAATTTGTATGGACAAATATTTGGGTCTAGATCAATTCTAGGGTACGTGCGTCGAAAAACTAGGTCACCAGGTTAAATCTTATAAATGCATTCTTACTCTCTTGTGGCCACATTTATGTCCCAATCTTGACGGAAATTCGACAGAATTTTTATTTTTACGATAACAATTGCCATGACCGAATCAGGGTTACACGCGTTCAAAACTTAGGTAAGGAGGTCAAATGTTAAAAAAAACCATGTTACCAATCTGGAAAAAAAGATGTATACATGTAGATCAGTAATTATGATACTTTGTCTGAATGATGATATGGACATTATAAAGGGCGAGTTTCAATCTGGGTCATATGCTTAAAAAAGTCGTCGGGTCAAATCGTAGACAAAATGTGTAACTACCATAGAAGCAAGAATGTTTATCTTGAAAATGTTTATCATGTTTGAAACTGGGTCAAGTGGGGTCTAATATTAGATCACCAGGTCAAGTGTTCAACATCAGAAGTCCGTTAACTCAGGTAAGCGCTTAAAGGCCATCATGGTTCTCTTGTTAACTTTTGCATGGAACGGTCCATACTTCACCTGTATGCATGACTTATCTATGAATATGATCATACTCCGGTGTGGTATATGTAGACTAGATAAAGTTACCTTTATGCTTGTACGTTCTTACATTCGATACATATAATTTTCATGAGCACTTTTTTGTTCTTGTTTGTCACTGTTGATTCCCTTACAAGTTTCAGGCATGCATTCCTTTTCGACAACGTCTAGAGCCCGAACCCTGGCCAGACGTAACAATATCAGAACACAATAACGTAACGCAATAAAATAAGCGAATCTTCCTCTTTGAGATACAGTTTTCTAGTTCATGAACATATCAAAACTTCAATTCAGAAAGTGTGTTGGAAAATAATACACACCCATGCATGTTACTCATGTCGCATTGTGAGATGAGCAATCATTGAATTATTGCAAGTCGCATTGTGCGATGTGCCATCAAAAAAAATAATGGCAAGTCGCATTGTGAGAAGTGCCATCAATAAATTATTGCAAGTCTCATTGTGAGATGTGCCATCAATCAATTATTGCAAGTCGCATTGTGAGATGTGCCATCAATCAAGTATTGCAAGTCGCATTGTTAGATGTGTAATCAATCAATTATTGCAAGTCGCATCGTGAGATGTGCAATCAATCAATTATTGCAAGTCGCATTGTGAGATGTGCCATCAAAAAATATTGCAGGTCGCATTGTGAGATGTGCCATCAATAAATTATTACAGTCGACCTGGTCCGTAATTAGATGTGACACCAATCAATTATAAGTCACGTTTGCAGAAGTGTGTGTGTGTGTGTGTGTGTGTGTGTGTGTGTGTCTGATCTAGTTGTGATTTGTTAGCAGGAGAAGACGGGAAGGCGGGATAAGGATCGGAGAAAGGTCGAGCGCCCTAAAAGGATTCGCAGTGAAGGGACACTTGACAAACCAAAGGTTTGTCGTAGGTTTTGTGAGGATTTTGCCAACGTCGCTTTAGACTTACTTGCCGATGCGGTCAAATATGGAAATTGGGCCTCATGCGCTTTTGGTTTTGCAAACAATTGGTAACCCAAATAGTAAGGGGCGCTTTATGTTTTTATTTTTTTAACAGAACGCTCATTGACGTGCCTCTAATAAAAAAAAAATAACTCGTGATGCGAAAATGATTCTATTTGTATCAATCTTCTTTGGCGTGTGTTGTTATACATCTTGGCAATGTCGCTTTTGTATTTTTGCGCTTTTTATTCTGTGCGCGTAATAATTTCAACTAATTAGCTCATTTCATAAAAACGAAATATGCAATTAAATGTATGTTCTGGTAACACTAGAAAAAGATTATAAAGCACGTTTATCGTTCAGTTCTAACGTTTTACATCATTAAACAATAGTTCATTTATTTTCAACGTTCTGTTATATTTAAATACTTTAAGTCTTTACTACCGAGTAGATCTATTGCATTGCTGAATAGCTGTATTACACAACGGAATAAAAAAATATTCTTGCACAACGATTTGTGAGCATATCCCAATTTTTAAGGTTCAATGGCCAACATTTGAGTACAGAGATGCCACGTGGAGTAATGTTACCCTTCAGATATTCGAATAACTTTGGGGGATTATAAAACGTAAAAAATACTACTGCAAGACTAAAGAAAAGTCCATGATTAATTAAACCACAAACGTTTGTTTATAATCACTCGTGTTAGCTGCTTGCCAACCCTAGGCCGGAAAACCTTATGACTGACGGGTTAAGTCGTCTGGCATGTTCCGCGGTGAATCATCCGGAAATAACTGACGCGCTTGATGTGTGCCTTCTTGACTGCATGCACTGTTCATCCGGTACGCATTCCGAGTAAATGGATTACAAATATATAGCGCGCCTATTTTGTTACTTCGATGTATGGTGTAACCGGCTATATAACTTTATAGCAATTAAACTTTTTTTAAGGTTTAAATATTATTTTTAATTCAAGAGGTTTTAATAAGTTTGTGTGATGTGTTGCTGCATGGTTTTGGAACATACACTGCATGCTTTTGTTGTCGATGTCTCTAACGTCGTTTTTAGCCCACCTGAGCACAACGTTCTTATGGCGAGCTTTTGTGATAGCCTGTTTTCTGCCGTTCGTCGTCCGTTCGTCTTGCGTCCTGGGTCGTCAATATTTACCTTGTGAATACTTTTGCCTTATTTCATGAAGCTTGGCCAGATATTTTTTGCACTGAAAACTCGGTCCATCTCGAAACTCGGTAACATGGGGTTAAAAACTAGGTCAATAGGTCAACTTAAAGAACCTTAGAAGTCGCCTGTTTTATGCCCAATCAGCATGCTCAGAAACTTTAATTCATTACATATTGTCCGTTTCAAAACATGGCCAAAAGGGAGGAAGGGGCGGACAGGTTTCCTAATATGGCTATAGATCAATTTTGTGAACACTCGAGAGGTCACGTGTATTTCTCGATCTTCGCGAAACTTGAAGCTCTCAACCTGTGCCTCAAAAAAAGGGAAAACATTCCAATAATGATTCTTAAACCATAGTGGTGACTTCATCGGACGGAGTTTTGATGTTTCCCCCTTAAAAGAATGTAACTTCCGTATAATGATGTTAGCAACATACCCTTAATGACAGAATGCGACTGTTGTTTATCGGTATGTCTGTGTTTGTCAGTTCTTTAATAAACTACTGCATTTGCATTTAACTTATTCGCCGATCAGTCATTTACACTGCAACTGCCTTCATTCCAATTTTACTTTCCACCAGCTTGTTACAAGTAAATCTTGTTTTGCTTGTGTCAGACTATTAACTGTAAAAAGGCGCCCATTTAATGCATCGCATTGATTAATTTCTTGTATGTAAATGTACTCGTTTTCAACACGTGTTCGTTAGTTGTGTTGTGTTGTGATTATTAACAAAGAACATGATTATTAATAAAGAACACACGCAAATTATTGGAATGCGTATTCGCTTTTCTAACACTATTTAATATTTTCGATATTTAATTTATGCTAGAAATTCAAAAATAAAAAGGCACGACACATAATATATGATTATGCACATCTATCTCAAATATGCATATGAAAATACGTCATCATAAACGCACTATCGAAAACATGGTTCATATCGTGAAATCTTAACCCATTTATGCCTAGTGGACTCTCCTAATCCTTCTAAATTGAATCAATTTATTTCCAAAATAAGGGATGTCTTGTATATTTATTTCTATTTTTAGAATATTTCTTACAGAAATTGCTTTAAGCAAACAGCGCAGACCCAGATGAGACGCCGCATCAATGTCTTTTTTCTAGACGCTAGGCATAAATGGTTTAATCAAAACCAAAGCTAGTTAGAGCGAACATTGACATACAGCCCAAACATGCCAAAGGCATGTATAACAGGGCTTGTTGGCGTTGGCTGATTTTCTGGAGGGGAATGAAAATAAAAAAGTGACGTTTGTTCAATTTGAATTCAACTCTGAAATTGTGTGGCACCGTTGTTTACAGGACGTGTATAGCAACTAATTTATACAATACCAAACCCTCCTTCAGATAAACAATGAAGAAGAAGACGATGGTGAATACACAACTGTAGACGTGAAGACAGAGGGAGGCGCGTATGAAAGGAGCGGCGGGGTGGAAAGTGAGTCAGTCAACCAACTATGTCTGTATGAACACCAAGTTCTCCGGCAACATAGATATCATTCGATATTAACATAAACGATTGGTTAATGTCTTAACGCGTTTTAGCTTTCATATGAAATTTTGGCTGATTTATTTGGAAGTATTTATTGTTGTTTATTACAATAAAAAATACACGGGTTCATAGTAGAAGAACGGAAACAAAGTACTGTAGAGAATAAATGGATGCTACGCATATTCGACAGCGTTTAATACATGTGCTGAATAAACAAGACAATAAAAGTATTATTACCATTTTACAATATTAGCAAATAGAAAAAATGACATCAAAATATCAGGATATATATACATGCATACTTGCTTATTTCAATTATATATGTCGTGTTCTGAGAAAGCTGGGCATAATGCATGTGCGTAAAGTGTCGATCCAGATTAGCATGTGCAGTCCGCACAGGCTAATCAGGGACGACACTTTCCGCTTGTATGGTATTTTTAGTTTCAAGGAAGTCCCTCCTTACGGTAAATCAAGTTTAGGCGGAAAGTGTCGTCCCTGATTAGCCTGTGCGGACTGCACAGGCTAATCTGGGAGGACACTCTCTTTATGCACATGCATTAAGCCCAGTTTTCTCAGAACAAGGCTCAATTTTATACTGTTCAGACCCATGTAACAAGCACCGCTGCAAACGCGGGGAGGTGTGCGTTCTGGAAGAGCGACAGCCCGTCTGTGTTTGCCAGACGTGCGATGAACCCGTGGAAAGCGAGCCGCAGGTGCGCGTTCCATAATTAGACTATAACATTTTGTGATTCATTTGGATGGGGGCGATATTTGAATTACAGAAATGAAAGTGCTTAGACGTACAATAAATAATGGGATTTATGAAAAGAGTCATTATTGATGTACCAGGGAATAAAGCTTTAAAAAAATTACTCATAATAATAGTTTCAGCAACTGCAAGACTAAATTAGTAATTGATATATAAAAGATTATGAAAACAATTTTAGTAGGATAATATGACCTCGTTTCTTATGTCGTATGTTCTTAGATTTTAAATTGTCATTTTGTTGTCACAGTTATATATTAAAATATTATTTAGATATGCATTAAAAGTGCATGTATATAATTATTATTTCGTCGGCGTTTACTGCATATTCGGCGTAGATTTCTCAAGTATTCATGCACCGACGACAACCAGTAAAATATTAATCCATTTCTTAAAAATAAGCCCCGGGTCAGGTATATATAGCCTTATTATATTGTCAACATGCATTAATACTACTATGTAGTTGCAATTAGGATAAAATGTATCTCATTAGAAACATGCACTAACAAAGAGAGTATAAATATTAGACACGATTCAAGAGCTGTAGTTTGCTACTCTTTAACATGCTGTTATTCGAATAATTAGCACATTTAAGTTATTATCCGCTGTTAAGTATACCATCGATTTTTTTACATGTTAAGGTCTGCAGCCGAAACAACGTGACTTACGTGACGGAGTGTGAACTGGACCGCGACCACTGCCTCTGTCGCCGCTCGGAGCCCGGATGTAGGGACGACACCGTGAACCACGTGCGCATAGACTACTTCAGCGCATGCAAAGGTAGGCCGAGGAGGCTGCACTTCGCATCGAGTGGGGGATAATTGTTAATAGGCGGCTATTGAGACATACCGTAGTCGCAGTGGAGTCGATAGTTAATAAGCTCACCTGAGCACAACGTAATCAATGGTGAGTTTTTGTGATCACCTTTTGTTCATCGTGCGTCGTCAACATGTTCATTGTTAACACTCAAGAGGCTAAATTTATTTCCGATCTTCACGCAACTTTGTGAGATTTGTCCCAATTGTTACCTGGACGAATTCGAAAATGGTTCCGGTTGATTGTAAAACATGGCCTCCAAGGGGCGGGGCATTTTTCCTAAAATGGCTATAGTAAAAACTTGCTTACACTCTAAAAGTCACATTTATAATTCAATCTTCATGAAACTTGGTAAGAGCATTCGTTTTAATTATATCTTGGGCTGCACAGAACTGGTCAGTTCCTTTGTATCTCAGGTGAGCGTCGTTGGGCCTTTCAGGCCCTCTTGTTTTGTTATATTGAGCACTTATGTATGAAAGAAAGTGCTTTTTGGAAAGATTGTATTGGCGTTATTATTTGTTTTTACTGATATCGAACTCGGGAATCAAACACAATCTTCGATCTCGGTATGTGCTTTCCACAACAATCTCTCGAGCTTACCCATCTTTGCGACTTTTTTATTGAACAAAAACACTCAGAAATGGAACTTCTGTCAGAAAGAAAAATACATTTACGTTCTTATTATCAGTTTGAAAGACCAAGTGAATGAGTCGTTTGTCTTTTTAATATGAGGTCCCTGGTTCAAACTACGGTGAAAACGTTAATCTGTAATTGTCGTGTAAACTATTTCCAGCTACAAATCCGCGTTATTATACTGTAACTTCGTAGTTTCTAGGTTTAATACTGCAGTGCTCAGTCAACAAACATATTTCAAACAATACAAATATTAATATACAAGACAAAGTTAACATTTGACTAACGTGGTTCAGTTTCGCTTCAGAGCTGACCGCCTGCCCGACGAAGGAGCTGGAAAATTTCCCCAGCCGCATGAGGGACTGGCTCTTCCGGGTGATGACCACCATGGTACGTTTGTTTACAACATCCGCGCAGAGATATGACTGGTTCCGAGCTTAGCTGTATCAATTCATATCACCAATCCATGAAACACATAGTAAATATAGTCGATGCTAATATTATAGTTATTTAGCATGATTTAACGTCGTTTATAAAATGTGTTTGAGGGTAAAAAGTTCATTTCTAAAGAAAATAACCCGGATTTGCATAAAATAAGAAAATTATACAAATGTGTTTTCCTTTTAAACTGAGTTTTCGTCAAATTCATTTACGCTCCATATGTTGATCGTGGTAAATTAAAAGTACTATTTGCGTCGTTCTTTCTTAAATGACAATGATAATTAAAGTCATGGGCGAATAAAAACTCACGAAGAAATGCAACATTTTGATGACCGTGCTAATTTCGCGGCCCAAATAATTGGCCGCGTCCGACGCGCTTGTTGGTTCAGTCGGGTTTGTTGAATCAAACAACTAATATATTGGCCGCTTTAGCATGACCCGTATGGACTCTATTGTCAGGCGTACCGCCATGAGCTGGACGACTACCACGACCTTGCAGTGAGCGCCTTGGAGGACAAGAAGCACGCCGACGCCGTCATATGGGAGTTCTGTGACCTGGACAAGGACCCAGAGGACCGGTACACGCTTTAACGAGACATTTAAGCCTGGTTCTGGGAAAACTGGGCTTAATGCATGTGCGTAAAGTGTCGTTCCAGATTAGCCTGAGTGTGTGGTCTGCAATTTGGATTTTCGTTTAGAAGAGACTCCTTTAACGAAAATTCCAAACAGCGGCAATTATCATACCTGATAAGTCTGTTTGGACTGCACAGGCTAATATAGGATGACACTTAACGCATATCCATATACTCCACTTCTCCCATACGGGGATCATTTGTTCATTAATAGGTTCTCATGTATGCATTTGAGACATTTTGGTTCCTTTACGGGTTGGATATTGTTCACTTGGCCAAGGTTGGTTATAACTCAATTTGTGCCCCAAAAAACGCGATGCGAGGTTGTGACGTCAAAACATGGTGTTTCTTTTTTGCGGAACCAGCTGGAGGAATTTTAAAATGGATCAATGAGTACATTTTGAGTGGATCTTGCATGCTGGGAACCACTACTCTTGTAAGATAAAATCCCCATCCGATTTTTGGCACGTATAGTTTCATCCCCAGTGCTGATGGAAATGATAAGTCGTAGCTGACTCTATTAGACTGAGTATTCACTAATGAACACGTTCCTGCCATTGTTTGCAGTCAGGTGACCCGCCGAGAGTTGATGTATATCATCGCGTCCGTGAAGTCTATGGAACACTGTCTGGTTCCGTTCCTTGACAGCTGTGACAAGGACAGCGACAGCACAATCACCCTCGTGGAGTGGGGTACCTGTCTTGAGATTGGGCACGGTGAGTCAAGTGATAGTGAGCAACGTTCTGGGAAAACTGGGCTTAATGCATGTGCTTAAACTGTCATCCCAGGCTAATCTGGGATGACTCATTCCGTCATAACTAGATTTTCGCTTAAAAGAGACTTCCTTTAAATGAAAAATACCATAAAAACGAATAGTGTTGTCGTTGATTAGCCTGTGCGCACATGCATTAAATCCAGCTTTCCCGGAATGAGGCTTACATATACATTTCCTCACCCTTTGGTTGTCTGGTCTGGGCTTAAAAAAAGCTCACGTGTTCGTTTTTGGCGTCCTTCCTCTACTGTGGCTGCATTATGTGAGGAGTGTGTCCATGAAACACTCGCACTAATTTATCTGACTTTCGTCATGGAAGTGCAAGCGTTTTGTAGATGTTTAGCTGTACCGTCCAACTATTCAAATATTGTGCTGCTGGGAGGGTAAGGAGGTGGTGGCAGTTGGGTATGGTTGGGGTGGACAATCGACATACCTGTAGAAAACAGACTTATTAAGCATTATTTTGACCGCCAACCGATCTCATGTGGTACACAGGCAGTTTTAACCATTTTGGTGTGGCGATGACCACTCCGCTTCCGTAAATAGTTTCAAGCATTTAAATCGATAACTTTCAGACTTTTTAGCTCACCTGATTGCTCAGGTGAGCTTTTGTGACCGGTCTTTGTTCGTTGTCCGTCCGTCCACATTTGTTCGTAAACACTCTAGTGGCCACATTTATTGTCCGATCTTTATGAAACTTGGATATCTCGATCGAGTTCGAAACTGGGTCATGCTGTGTCAAAAAATAGGTCACTAGGTCAAAAAAAGAAAAACCTTGTAAACACTGTAGAAGTCACATTTCATTCCCAATCTTCATGTAACTTTGTCTTAACGATATGTTGGTCGAGTTCAAAAGTGGTTCCGGTCCGTTGAAAAACATGGCCGCCAGTGGGCGGGGCAGTTTTCCTTATTTGGCTATAGAGAAACCTTGTAAACACTTTAGAAGTCACAATTTTTGGCCAATCATCATGAAAGTTGGATAAAACATTGGTTTTATTGATATCTCGGATGAGTTTGAAAATGGTCCAGATCGGTGAAAAAACATGGCCGCCAGTGGGCGGGACAATTTTCTCTATGTGTATATAGTTAAAACATGTGAACACTCTAGAAGTCACATTTTTGGCCCAATCTTCATGCAATTTGGGCAGAACATTTGTTTCCTTTATACGAGAGTTGAGTTCGAAAATGGTTCCGGTCAGTTGAATAACATGGCTGCCGGGGGGAGGCAGTTTTCTTATATTTATATAGTAAAAAAAGCTTGTGAACACTCTAGCAGTCACATTATTTGCCCAATCATCATGAAACTTGGTGAAAAAATGGTTTTATATATATCTCAGATGAGTTCGTAAATGGTCCCGATCGGTCAAAAAACATGGCCGCCAGGGGGTTGGGGAAGTTTACCTTATGTGACTAGAGAGAAACCTTGTGATCGAACACTATAGAAGTCATATTTTTTGCCTAATCATCGTGAAACTTAGTCAATACATTGGTTTTATTGATTTCTCGGACAAGTTGGAAAATGGCTCAGATCGGTGAAACACAGTTTTTAGCTCACCTGATTGCTCAGGTGAGGTTTTAGGATTGGTCTTTGTCTGCCGTCCGTCCACATTTGGTTTGTTAACACTCTAGCATTCATATTTCTCAAGCATTCTTTATCAAAGTTGCTGACAGATCTCAGTCAATTTTGATAATGAGCAAAATCACATAATTAATGCCATAATTATTGCCCTTAGATTGTCCAAATTTTCATTATATTATACAAAATCCTTGTAAACACTCTAGAGGTCACAATTTTGTTACAGATTTTATGAATCTTGGTCATAATATTTATTTTTGTAAGCAAAGTTTGATGTTTGGTTAGGGGGGTCAACTCAAAATAAAGGTAACCAGGTCAAAAACAAAAACACTCTATGCGCCAGAGTTTTGATAACTCAAGAATGCTTACACCTAGGATCATGAAACTTCATAGGTACATTGATCATGACTCGCAGATGACCCCTATTGACTTTTAGGTCACTTGGTCAAAGGTCACGGTGACTTTTCACAGTAAAATGGTTTCCGGATGATAACACAAGAACGCGTAGGCCTAGGATCATGAAACTTCATAGGTACATTGATCATGACTCGCAGATGACCCCTATTTATTTTGAGGTCACTAGGTCAAAGATCAAGGTCACGGTGACCCGAAATAGTAAAATGGTTTCCGGATGATAACTCAAGAACGCTTATGCTTAGAATCATGAAACTTCATTGGTACTTTGATCATGACTCGCAGATAACCCCTATTGATTTTCAGGTCACTAGGTCAAAGTGACCCTTAATAGTAAAATGGTTTCTGGATGATAACTCAAGAACGCTTATGCCTAGGATCATGAAACTTCATAGGTACATTGATCATGACTCGCAGATGACCCCTATTGATTTTCAGGTCACTAGGTCAAAGTTCATTTGAAAAAAAAGTTATGAGCTATTGTCATCACCTTGGCGTCGGCGTCCGGTAAAGTTTTGTGTTCAGGTCCACTTAATCTCATAAAGTATCAAAGCTTTTGCATTCAAACTTGGTACACTTATCATGAGGGGACTGGGCAGGCAAAGTTAGATAACTCTGGCGTGCATTTTGACAGAATTATGTGCCCTTTTTATACTTAGAAAATTGAAATTTTGGTTAAGAAAAAAGTATACTTTTTGCCATTGGGAATATAGCCGAATTTCGGCTATAAAATCGGGCCCAAAAAAAACCCTGCCTAGAATCATGAAACTTCATACGTACATTGATCATGACTGGCAGATGACCCCTATTGATTTTCAGGTCACTAGGTCAAAGGTCAAGGTCACAGTGACTCGAAACAGTAAAATGGTTTCCGGGTGATAACTCAAGAATACTTAGGCCTAGGATCATGAAACTTCATAGGTACATTTATCATGACTTGCAGATGACCCCTATTGATTTTTAGGTCACTAGGTCAAAGGTCAAGGTCACAGTGACAAAAAACGTATTCACACAATGGCTGCCACTACAACTGACAGCCCATATGGGGGCATGCATGTTTTACAAACAGCCCTTGTTTACATAAGTAAAATTGTTTTTACACCAACCTCTATTAATAGTTCATTACAATTATTCTTTTTTTTCATTCAATATTTCACGTTTTTTACTTAAAGAACTTATTAATTATACAGTTTAATTATGGATCCTAAAACTCAGTCGTAACTTAATTAACTTAAATGTGTTGTAAGATCTGTGATTGCAGATTTTTTTTTTTTTAAAGTCTTATCAATGTTTTTACTTGTGCGATAGCAATGTGTGCTGTATTATTATACTCTAATGCATGTTGTGTTGTTCTGCTTTCAGAGGCCATTGTCGACAAGTGTCACAAGAAGATCCGCGCCTAGACACCATGTGATGTAACGTGCTAGCTAGAATGTCGTCTGCTGCATTGAGGGGATTCTTAGCGTCTCTCGTGTTATTAATTCAGTGATAGCCAAACCATATTAATCTGCTGAAACATACGTCATCATTTAATATTTTATACCCACATTTAATAATTGAAATAAGGGAAATATTTGCAATCAGATTCAATATGAAAATTAAGTTTATCATGACGATTTTTAACAAGAACATGTTATGGTAACATTCGCATCCTAATTTGAATCAAGCGTCCTAATGAGTGTTTAGCATGGATTTTTTTTGTAATGTTCACTTTAAGAAATGTTTATACAAGACTGTGCATTCTGTATGTGTGTGTGCTTGTACTACATGAATTTTTATTTTTATTATTGTTCTATTGTAACTATATGCGCATCAAGCTATAAACATCTTGCATTTCTGATGTCCAAGAATACACACTTTGACCTGATAGATCAAAGACCTACACTAATTAATAAAAAAATATTGCGTTGATATATAAGCTACACAAAATATTATTGTAGCTGTATTTTAAAAGTGGTTAATACTAAGGTTCTTAAAAACTTGAGAATTGATTTTAACATGCTTTCAAATACAAAACTGAGCTAATAAGTACTTAAAATACCATCAGTTAAATGTTTTATTACTGTTTGTCTGCTATGCTAAGTTTTTGCTATTGCAATGTAACGTGGATTCTTGAAGATTTATGTTAAGTTTTACTTTGCTTGATAATCTTGTTAGCATAGGTGCAACGCACCTATGCTTAAGGTATATACGACATTTTGAAAACACACATCGAATGGTTGTCCATTTTGAAGCCTTACCTGATCAAAAATCAGACGAAATATCTTTTTAATTTAGTTTATGGTAATTCTTACTCTTTTTTTTTGAAACGTTTTTCTTACGTTTTCTTCCAAGAATATTGCTGACACCGTTTTTAGTGAATTTTTCTAAGACCGTTTTACGTGAAAAAACCTTCTAAGAAACTAAAACAAATTTCGTTCGTAAAACAATTCTGTTCTTGTTGATAGTGACCTCGCACCTAATTTCTATTTCCTTTGTTCACTGTTCTGTGAGAGGTCAAATGTTTTCTGATTTATGACATGGATTCTGACCTGCCTTTCTATGGATTTGATGAAGTAGAGTTTGAAAATAATAGAGATGTGTTAATTGAAGTTAAAATGACTTACTTTTAGCCAGAAATTAACGTTACGAGTAGAGCTAACGGTTTAAATGTGGCATCGGATTTAATGGATTCGCGCGAATTCTGGACGAGTGTTGTGTCTGTAAAATATTAAATGGAAATCTGTAAATGTATCAAGTCGGAAAAGAAAACGGATGGTTGCATAATGGTATGCGTGAAATAATGTAATTCTACGTATTTATTTTCATAGTTATGTCATTTTGTAACCATTCACATTCGTCAATATTTGGAATTCCCGTTTCTAAAAATAGAACATATTGGTAACAAGGGGGGCGACTCTTGATGTCAGCAATCGTTAAGGTTACAATATACTCAATAATCGAGTCATGAAGGCTGTACTCTCTAAACAAATCATCATATTTTCCTCGAAGGCATGTTATACACTTTATACTGTTGTTCTGGTTTTATCGTTTGGAGATATTGAGAAGGTAAGCATAGGTGTTCACTACTAAATCCCTGAAATAGGATAAAGTTGGAGATTAAAGTAAAAAAATGGCACTGCAAAAGGTTACAATCCACTAGATTTTTTTTTTATTTGAGTCGAATTCTTTTTTGGTTTGAACATGAAATATCTGTTTTATTGCTTAAATCGATTAAGCTAAGAATGCCCGTCAAGAAAAGGTATGGTTATGGGGGTCTCTATGTGCAAAATGTTGTATTTATTTTTGCTCGAAGTTGTCGCTTTTATATCGAAACATATAAGGAAACTATTTAGTATATTTTGACCTTAACATTAACTTCAGCAGCATCTTCCCTGTATCTTGCAACTATGCTTTCAGCGCCATCGGCGCTCTCGTTTTATTTGTTGGATTTATTTGTCTACAATTACAGTATTTGCTGGAAGTATATTTCATACATATTTTTAATTGGAAAATCATTTTTTGTATGTTGTAGCTAATAAAAGAAAAAAATGTTATACTTTGTTAGATAAATTTATTATACAGATGATATGAAAAACAATACTATTGCCTAGCAATATATGTCCACTACCGGCTCCACCATTGTCAGATTTTTTATATATATATATGTTGCCATAGCAACCAGAATTTTTGACACAAAATGACGTGCATAATTTTCATATTGCCATCTATCCATGTTTCAAGTTTCATGAAAAAATATGAAGAACTTTTTAAGTTATCGCAGGATCCAGAAAAGTGTGACAGACAGACTAATAGACAGACGAACAGAGCGCAAACCATAAGTCCCCTCCGGTGAAACCGATAGGGGACAAAAAATGTAAATGCAAGGCGACATGGTTTAATAAAAACAAATCAGATATAATAATCAAGTTACAAAAAAGATTTGGTAAGTAAAGGATTGATTGCAATATAGATAATCAAACACAAACCAATGTCATATCATAGACTGTAAATGCCTGTCACCTTAGAAGTATCGTCCAGAGCAGTGCTGGGATACTGTGCAAAAAATGTCAGCTATGTATCCTACTTAACTACATTCATCAAATGATATTTTGACCTAAGAATGGTAAATCCTAAAATCCAAACATTCTTGAATATTGTATATTGAGTAGCCCATAAATTGTATGGTCATCACAGACATTAATTTGATACAGACAAAACAAAACAAACAAGATATGTGTTTGTCGGAAACACTCTGTCCCCTTCTGCGCTGCTTTGAAGCTATATATTTGACCTTTGACCTTGAAGGATGACCTTGACTTTTCACCACTCAAAATGTGCAGCTCCATGTGATACACATGCATGCCAAGTATGAAGTTGCTATCTTCATTATTGCCAAAGTTATAGCAAAATGTTAAAGTTGGGGCAAACAAACACACCAACAGACAGGGCAAAAACAATATGTACCCCACTATAGTGGGTGGGGGACATAAAAATGAAAGCGCTGAAGGAACTGTAGTTCTTTGCCATTTTGTAACACAGGGCACAATTAAATGTTATCAAACATGAATAGGAACACAAATAATACTTATATGTTTAAATTTTTAGAGGTATGTTGAATTAGTAATTTTACAACTTTACCTGTCATTATGTTAGCATCATTGAATCAATAGTTACATGTATACAAGTTCATGATTGATATAAACATTGGTTATATTCTCAAAATGTTAGAGCACTCTGTTAATTTATTTTCAATACAAAATAATCTCAACATGCTTTAATGGTTACATTATCAAAATCAAGACATAACATAAACTTGTTGTGATAAGAGCATGGCTGCCTTTTTCTCTGACAGCTTTAAGACTATAATTTACTAGTCAGTTTTTATCCTGGGCACTTCAGTCACAGAAACTGCTGAATAACCCACAAGGTTGCCAGTCTTTGCCGCTTTGCAAAATTAAATTTTCCACCAGGATACCAGTCAAGCCCCACATTCAGTTTTCTGCTAGGCTCCCAGTCTATGCTTTAACCCATCTATATACCATGCAGTCTATGCTATCAACACTACTCTGTTTTTGGTCTGGGTGCCAGTCTACCACTGAGTAAGCTGTATAACTGTGCAATAGCTAGGAGACCAAGGGAAGCAACCAGTATGTACGTGACCCGATACAGGGTCACCATGGCAAACACGAGCATTAGGATGACCAGCCCATGAACCACATAGGAAACTGCACGCAGACTGGTCCTGAATAACAAACAGCAAGTGCCATTAAAACAAGAGCTGTCAGAGGACAGCACGCTCGACTATTCGAGTGCTTGACAGTAAAACGTAAGCCATCATGGAGAGGGTGTTTAATGTGGGTGTGTGGTCATTTAATAGATGATATTAAAAAAAAAAGAGGGTGGGGGATTCTGGGGTGGGGCGTGGGGGATGGTTTGAGTGGAGTCCATTGTGGTATGTCAGGTAAGTGTTGTTTTGTCAAAGTATGAATCAAATGTGATCATAAATAAAGAAGTTATGGCAATTTAAGCAAAATTTATTAATTTGACCTCGAGTCAAGGTCATTCAAAGGTCAAGGTCAAATTCAACTTGCAAGGTACAGTAACATCATGATAGTAAGAAAGTATTTGAAGTTTGAAGCAATAGCATTGATTCTTCAGAAGTAAAGTGGATCTAAACACAAAATTTAACAAAATATTCAAAGTTACAAAGACAAAAAAGGGCCATAATTCCGTTAAAAAGCCAACCAGAGTTATGCAACTTGCCCTGTACAGTCCCCTTATGATAGTTAGCGAGTTTTCCAAGTCTAAAAAGCAATAGCTATGATACTTTAGGAGTAAAATGGGCCAAAACACAAAACTGAACCAAATGTTCAATTATCTAAGTATAAAAGGGGCCATAATTCTGTCAAAACGCTTGATACAGTTGTCTGCTCTTGTTTATAGATTGGGGTCATGTTGGTAAAGAAGTATGCAAAATATGAAAGCAATATGTCAAAGGACATAGGCAATATTTGAGGTGGTACGCAAACTTTAACATAGATTTATCAATAACATGCATATTCCAAGTGGAAAAAGGGCCCTAATTCTGTCAAAATGCTTGATACAGTTGTCTGCTCTTGTTTATAGATTGGGGTCATGTTGGTAAAGAAGTATGCAAAATATGAAAGCAATATGTCAAGGGTCATAGGAAATATTTGGGGTGGTACGCAAACTTTAACATTTGCATCTCACGCTAACGCTAACGCCGGGGTGAGTAGGATAGCTCCACTATATATATTTCATATATAATAGTCAAGCTAAAAAAGAACAACAATACCACACTTAGTACCATAGCAAGTATTGGTGTACAGTACATTTACATCTAGGATCCAAGATTCCCTAATAAGGCTGTCACCACAATAAAACTTAGTTTAAACCAATTTATTTTTTGCTTGATTGCATCAAAAGCCTAATGCTTATTGAAACGCTTTAGTTAATTTCCTGTGTAGAACGAGTACTTGGTGTCTGTTTGGGGAATCTAAAGAACAATCCCACAGTGGGGATTAAACCCCTGACTTCCCAGTAGCTAGGCAGACACCATATCTATTATGCCAGGGCAACAAGAAAACCTGCCAGTTTGGTTACCGGGAAGTTACATAACCAGCTTAAGTAAAACTACATTAGTATGAGTAATGAAACAATAATGCTCATGTTGGTTTAAACAGTATTTATTAATATAATGACAAATTTGAGATTGATATGTGAAATACATTCATAAAATAATGGATTAGAAAACAAGTTACAGAAAAGTTATATATATGAATTCTTCTCCATAATGCTCATGTTAGAGGTAGTAGCTTACTGTTGGTACTGATTCATGACAATGATGAATGCTCACATGCAAGTATGGAAGCATGGTTGTTGTAAATCTCCAATTGAGTGCACTTACCGTCCCAGTAGAGGTGTATCACAGATGGAAAGAATGAGGAACACAAAGACTGCTGCAGCTCCTACCATCCTGGATGGGTCTCTAGAGAAGACGACTACACTGTGGGAAGACCTGAAATGGGAATGTTGATATGAGCATGATCTGGGATAATTGGGCTTAATGCATGTGTGTTAAGTGTCATCCCAGATTTAAAAAGAGGTTTCTTGTTAACAAATATCTAGTGTAGGTATCAAGTGTTGTCCCTGATTAGAAATTGCGGACAGAACAGGCTAATCTGGGACGACACTTTACGCACAGACATTAAGCTCTGTTTCTCAGAACATTCATACAATAACAAAGGTCAAGATCAATAAATTGAGATTTGTTATTAAATATTTACATAAAAATAAAAAATCAATATCAAAACAAAAATAAAGTCACCTATTAAACTAGACATCACATGAAAGCAGATATTTTGAAAGCAACAGAATGTGCAGTACAAAGAAATGTTGTGACATTTTTTTCACTATGCATAAAAATTAATCAATCTCGTTGCAAATTACATCACAAAAGTGTTGGTAATAAATGGAAAATAACAATAGTTTGGTGCTCTGCAAGCTTGTATCAGCCTAGTTGGTTGTTTCAACAGGGGAGTATGACTTGACACCAAACTCAAGTGATACAAGTTCTCAGCACACCACACTAGCATTGCGTGTTTTTCCCTGTTAAATACTGATGGAAATCAATTAAAAAATACATAAATATGTGAAGTTAATCAAATCATTGTTTTAGAAAGAAAAAGTAGAGTTTGTTTTTTGGTAAAAAATCATCAAGCAGTGTGTAACATGATCGATTCATTTGAATATGTATTAATAGTCAACCGAATATCCAAATACCTATTTTGGTACATGTACATTGTTGTTTGGCAGTCTTACTGTTTGCGGAGGTGTTATAGATATGGTGTCCCCCTAGCAACCCAGAGGTCGCAGGTTCGATCCCCACTGTGGGGATGTTCTTTAGATCTCCCCTAAAGACACCAAGAACTGGTTCTACATGTGTAGGCCCAGGAAACAGACTCCAAAGCGTTTTAAATAAGTAGTAAGTACTTGAAATGCAATTGAGCTAAAATAAATAGGTGTAAAACTAAACTATTTTAGAATCTGGTAACATCCATATTGTTTTATCCCAGCTTAATCTCAAGATGTATCTACTCACTGTACTGCTTTTCCAAAGACAACCAGCGGGGGCGCGTTAAGCATGAACAGCCATAGCCACAGCATGAACAATGTCTGCATCAAGTGGTAACGTGACTGGAGACTCGAGTCTGGGACCTGGCGGGTCGAGTAGCACAGGCGAAGCAACTGAAAGTGACCAACCACATGTTTTACAAAAAATAAAAGGTCTATTAAGGTTACAGCCATTTATTGAAGTAATTTATTTGAATTTAAATGAAATGTTAAAATTTCAAACTGTTTAAATTTCTTTAAAATGTTGTAGAAAACTAAAATCAACCAAAGCCATTCAATGTTAAACGTTAACAAGACTATTTCCAAGCAATATATGTCACCTACCCGCTCCACCATTTTCAGATTTTATATATATATAATTATATTTGTTGCCATAGCAACCAGAATTTTTGACATAGGAAGAAAATGAAATGACGTGCATAATGTCCATATTGCCATATATCCAAGTTTCAAGTTTCATTAATAAATATGAAGAACTTTTAAAGTTATCACAGGATCCAGAAAAGTGTGCAGGATCCACCATTTTCAGCAGTATTTCTAGTCTATTTGTTGCCATAGCAATCAGAATTATTGACATAGGAACAAAATGAAATGACGTGCATAATCTCCATATTGCCATCTGTTCATGTCTCAAGTTTCATGCAAAAATATAAAGAACTTTGAAAGTTATCGCAAGATCCAGAAAAGTGTGACAGACTGACGGACTCATGGACACACAGAGCGCAAACCATAAGTCCCCTCCAGTGAGACCGGTAGGGGACAAATTAAGCTAACAATGAGTTATTAAATTAAAGTTTTTTATGTCAATTCAATGTTCAAGTTCCAAATTGTAATGGCCAAAAGTTATCCCCCCCCCCTGATTTGTTACCCCGAAAAGGCCATGCACCTTATAATCCAAAGAGCTCAATAAGAATTTAGTACTCTGGCAATTTAAAATGGACTTTGCTTTGAAAAATGATTTTCTCAGTCTCACATCTTTAAGTAAAAGCTGCATTTATTGAAAACATGACTTACTTTAACAAATGAAACAAAGTAGCAGACAAATATTCCGAGAGATCCATTCAGACACACTGCTGCCCCTAGACCAGCTATGACTAGAACCGTCATCAACTTGTCCAGCATACGGGCTAGGCTGCTTGGTAACCTGAAAAGGGGTCATGCTGACTCTTAACTAGAACTCCTAGTCATATGCTGACTTTTAACTAGAACTGTGAGTTGCATGCTTATTCTTAACTAGAATTTCTTGTCATATGGAAACTCTTAACTAACTAGAACTAACAAGAGGCCAATGAGGGCCTGAATTGCTCTACTGCTATAAACACTGTGCAAGTTTGGAAAGAATAAGATAGAAACTGTGTCCTTAATCACGCAAACAAGGAGAATTTTGTCAAATTCAAGGGGAGATTATTGTGTACTTATTTCTCTGATACAGCTCATATGCAATAGGGTTCAAGTCCTCATTAATCTAAAGATACTGTGCAAATTTGGAAATAATTGGATAAAAACTGTGGAATTAGTTGTGTAAACAAGCGGGATTTCAAAATTTTCTCATATTCAAGGGGAAGTAATTCTGCACTTATTGCTTCGATATTGCTCTTTTTACAAAAGGGTTTGAGTCCTCATTGATTCAAAGACACTGCGCAAGTTTGCCAAGAATTGGTTGAAAATTATTGACTTTATCACATAAAAAAACTGAATTATCTTTTTTTTTCCATCAAATTCAATGGGAGATAATTCTGGACTTATAACTCCGATATTGCTCATTTTCAATAGGGTTTGACTCATCATTCAGATAAAGACACTGTGCAAGTTGGGAAATAATTGGATGAAAACTGTGGACTTTATTGCGTAAACAAGCCTTATTTCACAATTTTCTCAAATTCAAGGGGAGATAATTCTGGACTTTTTACACTGATGTAGTTCATTTTCTATAGGGTTTGAGTCCTCATTAACATAAAGACACAGAACAAGTTTGAAAAGAATCGGATTAAAACTGTGGACTTTATCACGTAAACAAGAAAAAGTCTAACGCACGCACGGACGAACGACGGAAACCACGCCATGACATAAGCTCTTCAGGCCTTCGGCCAGTTGAGCTAAAAATCATACAACTGCTAGTCAATTGGTGATTCACAACAATAACTCCTATTCATACGAAGACATTTATGTTATATGGTGTTTTTTTTAACTAGAACTCAAAGTCATATCATGGTGATTCTGAACTAGAACAGCAAGCAATATAGGAACTCCAAGTCATACAAATATCCACAACATGAACTACAAATCATATGGGGATTTTTACCTAGAACTTCTAGTCATGTGGTAATTCTTATATAGAACTTCTAGTCATGTGGTGATTCTTACCTAGAACTTCTAGTCATGTGGTGATTATTACCTAGAACTTATAGTAATGTGGTGATTCTTACCTAGAACTTCTAGTCATGTGGTGATTCTTAACCAAAACTCAAACTCATATAGGGATTCTTTACCAGAAATCCAAGTCATAAGATGTCTGAGATATTATTAAGCACAAAAACAACAACTAGAACTTAAACAGAATATTGTTACTTACCACCCGAACATAAGACCCAACAAGCGACTCTTGAACTGTATGATAAGGTGAATAACTCCAGCCTGGAATGTTGTGATGGCAAGGGCAATTACGTAAAGCAAGAGTTGTGCCCCTTTGAACATGACCCCTTGCTTGTTGAGACCGGCAATATCTGGTTCTGGGATACCCATTGGGGTCAATGCAGACTGGACAAACTGGAGTCTAGTAAGAAAGAACAAAGAATATGACAACAGCTTAATACACTTTCACATTTAAAGGGTATCTTTAAAGAAAATGCCATGTAGATACAACCAGAAATGTGCACATAGTGGTGTTATATTTTAAGTTTGTAGTAAAATAATTACATGTATGGAACAAAATATTTTTTTGATAAATGATCATAAATGAAAAAAAACAAAAAAAGAGGGTCATCATGGCCCTGAATTGCTCGTCTGAATTTACATTGTGAAACTTGATAAATAAGATGAAAGATTCTTTTGTAAGTTTCCGCTAAGCGAAAACAATTTACCCCAAAGGTAAAATAATGTAACCCCTTAAGCCTTAGGCATTGCCAGAATTAAACAAAGGTGCATGATATGGGCAAACTTTGTAGAGGATCACTTTAAAATGTTTCATACCAAATGTTAAACATCGGAGCCTTGCAGTTAGATATTTGTTTCAAGTTTATGTTGACCTACATATGCAGAAGACCACAATGATTTGATTAACTATGAAAGAGGGTCATCCAACGCCCATTCCTGTAAAGTTTCATGAAAATCTGCCCAGCAGGTAACAAGATGTTGTTTCAAAAAATTGTTCACCACAGACAGAAAATAATACAAGATACAGGATGACTGACAGCCATTGTATAAACCAGTGCGGGACTAGCAACTCACAAAACCACAATATATTCTTCCTAAGCTGTCAATTACAAACCCAAGTTTTCATAATAAAAATAATTTGTCACCATCCACATGCAAATGCACCACATGTGTCGGTGTTCAATGACAGATCAAACATTTGTAACACAGTGACAGATAAAGAGCAAATAAGAACAATGTATCATATTTCATTGGCAAGTCAATTGAGTACGAAATATGCAAGTTTGATCATTACTGCATTTCACACCAATAAAAAATTTGTTTTACTCAAACAACCACTTAAATGCATGCAAGAAAGTATATCATCTCTTCAAACACTGCACTAGTTCAGTAGCTGTCTGGAGGGCCCTGAAGAGAGGATTTATGGCTCACTTGAAGCTGTGTCTACAAGGCCATTCACGGTACTTGAAGTCTATAAACCCGCCAATACAGGATTAGCAGAGACCCTGTGGGCCATCAGAGATCTAAATTATCACAAGCATGTGAGCACAAGCAAGTTTTTGTATCAGGAATGTACAGCTCCAAATAATATGAATGATTTTATTTCAAGCACTATTTCCGTCCTAATCTTAAATGTAAAACAAATTGTTGAGTCAAAGCAGGTGTGAAAATAAGAGCTTATGTCTTGTTTCAAGCTGCAAAAACACAATTAATTGAAATCTTACATTAAAATATTGACATTTAATCATCTGGACAGATATTATTTTGCTATATTCTTTTTGGATTCAGGTTAAGTTTCAATATAAACTATTAAAACAAAAAGCATCAATTTTCATGTTGGGACATTTGGAGCAGATAGGCAAATAGTGCTCATGATAACAGATATAAGCATGAAATGGACACATGACGACAGATATAAGTTTGAGACGACACATGAAGCTAGTTATAACTCATATAAGTTTGAGATGACACATGATGACAGTTATATGTTTGAGATGACACGTGATGACAGATTTAAGTTTGAAAAAGACACATAGATAGGATCTGGCACATTGTTTACATTTCGTGACTTCATTTGATGTTGCAACGTCATTTCAGCAAAATAACAAACTGCGATAGGTCAATCGAAGGAAAATAAGCCAATGAAAAAACGCCTAAAAAGTTTATTACACATGTGTAACATAAAAATATTCATAGTGGTTATATTACATGGGAAACAGGGTATAGTTTGTGATAAAATAATATACAGTATATAACTTTGAGATGACACATGATGACAGATGAAGTAAAATTGACACACTATGACTGATACAAGTTGAGATGACACTTGATGACACTTTAATATAGCTTAGTATAGGCATGCCTCCTGCAATTTCTTACTCTCATGCTATAGAATATATTGTAATGCTTGCTAGACAAAGCTGCATATGTAGGTGACAACCATGTATCATGTGAATGACACACTATCCTTGTGCTAATGCTCTAAATAATTGCAATTTGCTATTGCATTAAAGTAACATAAAACTCAAAATCAAGGAATATTTTTCAAAATATTTCGTAAAATAAAATTAACCCATAAAGTGTTTGGATATAATTGCCAGAAAATTAATACGGAATATATTGTGACCCAAAAAAATAAAAATCAGCATTTTGAATCGTGTCAAATATTTATTACCTGACCACATCTAGCGTTAAATTTTATGCAATTACTATAAGGAACATTGATTTTTTTGTTTTAACTTTAATTTTCGAAACATTGTGCAAAATATTCGTTGATTTTGAGTGCAACTGTTTATGGGCTTTTACAGAATATTTAATCAATTTTTATCATTGCTATTTTTAGGCTTGTTTATAACAAATTAGCAGTGTTTTTCTTCACCATTCTGGGAATGGGGTTGGGTCTCATTGGATTGGGAAAATTTGCGGTGTTTTGACTAAAATTGGGAAAATAGTGTTGTTGCTGTGATGCAAAAAATGCTTCAAAATAGAAAATACAAGTGTACTTATATGGATGGGAAATGAACAAAATATTGTGCTCTAAAACCTTCCATTGGGAATTTATATCTCCCATTCGGGAAAAATTTATACTTTTTTCCCAACCCGATTTTGAATGCAACCCCCTGACATTAGAGTTCTGATAATACAGACCTTATCTATGGATTATTGACGATGTTATTGTATGTTCATATACAGTTCAATCTGATTTAACATTAACTATACATAATACACTTAATTGTTGATTTTTCGCAAATCCTTACAGCCCCATGTGGGGGTTTATTTTATACACTTTAAACTTTAACAGATAAAATAATGTGATCTGCATATCCCCAAGTGTGTTTCTTTGCAATTTGAAATTGCATAGACTGCAATGCATGTAAACAAGTAAGACTGCTTTAATATTTGGAAGCCAATTGAATCCATTTGACATTTGTATTTTATAAGCAACACAGAGAAGTATTATTATTTTGTACTCAAGTTTGATTCCAGAAAGACAAACAAGAGGTTCTTAATAATATTTTTAAACTTATTTAAAATTAAATTATCAAACAGGACAGAAAATAATTTTTGTGTCAAATATTGAAGTGTCATTAAACAAACCCAGCCATTCACTGGTTATCTTGGTTAAACCCCAACCATTTACTGGTTACCTGGGTAAACCCCAACCATTTACTGGTTATCCAGATCAAACCCTAACCATTTAGTACTTATCACAATTAAACCCTAACCATTCACTGGTTTCCTCAGAAAACACCACAACCATTTACTGTTTATCTCAGTCAATGCCCAGCCATTTACCTCTGATCTAAGTAAAACCCTTACCGTAACCATTTACTGATTATCTTGGTCAACCCCAAACCATTTTCAGCTTATTTCTGTCTAACCCCTACAATTCACTGGTAATCTCAATCAAACCCAAACCATTTAATGATTATCTCTGCAAAACCCCAACCATTTATTGATTATCTCAGTCAAACCCTAACCATTTACTGATTATCTCACTCATACCCCAACCACTTACTGAATATCTCAGTCACACCCCAACCATTTACTGATTATCTCAGTAAAAATCTAACAATTTTCTGATTATCTCACTCAAACCCCAACCATTACTGATTATCTCTGTAAAACCCTAACCATTTAATTATTATCTCAGTCAAACCCCAACCATTTACTGATTATCTCAGTCAAACCCAATCAATTTACTGGTTATCTCGATTGAACCCAAACTATTTACTGGTTATCTCAGACAAACACCAACCATTTACTAGTTATCTCAGTCAAACCCTAACCATTTACTGGTTATCTCAGTCAAACCCTAACCATTTACTGGTTATCTCAGTCAAACCCTAACCATTTACTGGTTATCTCAGTCAAACCATAACCATTTACTGGCTATCTCATACAATCCCTTACCATTTACTGATTTTCTCAGTCAAACCCTAACCATTTATTGGTAATCTCAGTTAAACCCTAACCATTTACTGGCTATCTCAGTCCAACCCTAACCATTTACTGGGTATCTCAGTCAAACCCTAACCATTTACTGATTATCTCACTAAAACCCCAACCATTACTGATTATCTCAGTCAAACCCTAACCATTTAATGATATTCTCAGTCAAACCCAACCATTTACTGATTATCTCAGTCAAACCCCAACTATATATTGGCTATCTCATTTGAACCCAAACTGTTTACTGGTTATCTCAGTCAAACCCTTACCATTTACTGGTTATCTCAGTCAAACATTAACCATTTACTGGTTATCTCAGGCAAACCCTAACCATTTACTGGTTATTTCAGTCAAACCCTAACCATTTACTAGTTATCACAGACAAACCCCAACCATTTACTGGTTATCTCAGACAAACCCCAACCATTTACTGGTCATCTCACTCATACCTGAACAATTTACTTAATGACTAATCAATAACAAATGAGGCTGTCAAATTCACTATGCTGTCAGTATTAAATTTGAGTGCTTTTAAATTTAATTATGTTATTCAGAAGGGAAATACACTTTCAAGATGGACCCTGATACAGAGCAGACAATGTTTGAACCTTTAAACACATCTGGGACAGCCTTATGACATCTTCATAATTAATATTTGCCTAAGGTTTATAGTTCTGATGCAAATTGATAAAGTGCTATGAAATTGAATATTGAATTTAATTCATGATCAAAGTAGTCAGAAAGGATTTAAGTTGAATTATCATTATTACATACATTCATTATCTTCTTAGAAACAAGCACTTGGGAAAGAATGCTTTGATATTTTCTGCACAGTAAAGAACTTCTGATCACCTCTATTTTGGGAATAATCAAATTAAACAAACTCATGCAAATAATTTAATAAATCATCTTAATCATTACCATAACTGGTAAATTTGAACATTTGATGTCATATCAAATGGTATACAATAAGATCAACATGTTCAGGTGAGGAAAAAATTATAATCAATCAACATTATGTCATCAGTATAAATGACTTGGTTTAAAGAAAGAAAACAAACCAAATACAACAAGAGCTGTCTCCATCAGAAGACATATGCCACCAAAAACACTTTTTCGAAACCTAAACGCAGATATCGAAAACCCTAAGTTAAAGGGGCCTTTTCACAGATTTTGGCATTTTTTAACTTATTCATTAAATGCTTTATATTGATAAATGTAAACATTGGATCGTAAAAGCTCCAGTAAAAAATCAAGAATAAAATTAAAACAAGAGTGCCAAACTGTCACAAGATACGCCCGTTTGAAGGTTTTGGACAACTTGATTACTTTACCATGACCCATATTTGAACTTGACCTACATATCATCTAAACATAACTTCTGACCAAATTTGGTGAAGATCAGATGAAAAAGATAAGATTTATACAATTTGAATTAGAGTCCGGACAAAGTAAAATGCACTAATTGACCCTTTGACCTAGTTTTTGACCCAGCATGACCCATATTCGGACTTGACCTAGATATCAACTAGATGCAACTACTGACCAAGTTTGGTGAAGATCGGATGAATACAATTTGAATTAGAGTCCGGACAAAGTGGCGCCGTTGAAAATGCACTAATTGACCCTATGACCTAGTTTTTGACCCGGCATGACCCATATTCGAACTTGGCCTATATATCAACTAGATGCAACTGCTGACCAAGTTTGGTGAAGATCGGATGAATACAATTTGAAATAGAGTCCGGACAAAGTGGCCCCTTTGAAAATGCACTTATTGACCCTATGACCTAGTTTTTGACCCGGCATGACCCATATTCGAACTTGGCCTAGATATCAACTAGATGCAACTGCTGACCAAGTTTGGTGAAGATCGGATGAATACAATTTGAATTAGAGTCCGGACAAAGTCTGGACAAAGTGGCGCCGTTGAAAATGCACTAATTGACCCTATGACCTAGTTTTTGACCCGGCATGACCCATATTCGAACTTGGCCTATATATCAACTAGATGCAACTGCTGACCAAGTTTGGTGAAGATCGGATGAATACAATTTGAAATAGAGTCCGGACAAAGTGGCCCCTTTGAAAATGCACTTATTGACCCTATGACCTAGTTTTTGACCCGGCATGACCCATATTCGAACTTGGCCTAGATATCAACTAGATGCAACTGCTGACCAAGTTTGGTGAAGATCGGATGAATACAATTTGAATTAGAGTCCGGACAAAGTCCGGACAAAGTGGCGCCGTTGAAAATGCACTAATTGACCCTATGACCTAGTTTTTGACCCGGCATGACCCATATTCGAACTTGGCCTATATATCAACTAGATGCAACTGCTGACCAAGTTTGGTGAAGATCGGATGAATACAATTTGAAATAGAGTCCGGACAAAGTGGCCCCTTTGAAAATGCACTTATTGACCCTATGACCTAGTTTTTGACCCGGCATGACCCATATTCGAACTTGGCCTAGATATCAACTAGATGCAACTGCTGACCAAGTTTGGTGAAGATCGGATGAATACAATTTGAATTAGAGTCCGGACAAAGTGATGCCTTCCGCCCGCCGCCCGCCGCCCGCCAAGGGGTTTCACATAATACGTCCCGTATTTTATACGGGCGTATAAAAAAGAAAAAGAACATTGCTCAGACCAGGTTTCGAACCAGTGACCCCTGGAGTCCTGCCAGAGTCCTGAAGTAAAAACGCTTTAGCCTACTGAGGTATTCCGCCGAGTACACATATTTGACGTATTTTATACCTTATATAAGCAATCTTCGTAGTTTCACAAAATTTAACGACAAAAACAGAACTCTCCAAATTATTCAATCGTTTCGCGTTGCAACGCTTTATAATTTTTAGGTTTTAAAATCGTCAAAAGATGCATATAATGGCTATATTAGACCATGGTAAATGTTCAGTATTACTGTTTCCTCACAAATATCATAACTAAAACGAAAATTTGCGAATCTGAAACAACTTTTTTCAATTTTGTCAATTTACCAAAGCGTGAAAAGATCCCTTTAAAGGTCAAGGTCAAAGGGGTCAAAAGTTGTGTGCGTATGGAAAGGCCTTGTCTTTATACACATGCATACTAAATATGTTACATATAAAGCGACATAAAAGTTATGAGCATTTTTCGAGCGGAAACGCAATTTTTTGATGATTCAAGGGCCGTAAGGCAGAAGTGCCTGGGTAAATTTGGCTGATTATCGAATTTAACCTTGATTATATTGCCTTGCACATTTTTATGAAGTTTGGTGAAGATCCCATGACAAGTGCTCGAATTATTGAGCGGAAACGAGAAAAAACTCAAGTTTTCGATGATTAAAGGGCCGCAACTCAGGAGTGTCTTGGTCAATTTGGCTGATTATCAAACTTGACCTAGATCTTATGACCTTAGTAACATATTTTTATGAAGTTTGGTGAAGATCCAATGACAAAGTGCTCGAGTTATTGATCGGAAACGAGAAAAAAACAAATTTTAGGATGTTAAAAGAACCGTTACTCAGGAGTGTCTGGGTCAATTTGGCCCATTATTGAACTTGACCTAGATGTTATTGCATTACACATTTTCATGGAGTTTGGTGAAGATTTGATGACAATTGCTCGAGTTATTGAGCGGAAACGAGAAAAAAAAACAATTTTATGATGATTCAAGGGCCGTAACTCAGGAGTGTCTGGGTCAAATTGGCCGATAATCAAACTTGACCTAGATGTAATTGCCTTACAAATTTTCATGAAGTTTGGTGAAGATCTGATGATAATTGCTTGACTTATTGAGTGGAAACTAATCCGGACGGACGGACGGACTAACTCAAGGACGGTGCAATTTTAATATGCCCCCAGAACCTATGTTCTGACGGCATAAAAATACTGCCAGTGCAAGGGTCAATCTACTTACTGCAACACAAAATGTATCACTATTATCTACTGCAACTGTAAGGGTATAATGTACTTTACCATGTATTATTCTCAACCATGTATAATGTGCACCTGATTTTTTAATGTCAAAATGAAGCAAATTATGTTTTTCTAAAAAGAAAACTGTCTCATTGGCTGCCATTTTACTAGCACACAATCCGGTGCATCAATTTATAACAGACACCAATTTTTGACATTACAAATTTGGGGTATAAAACTGCGCATTATTCATGGAAAGGGATGGTATCTATTTACTGCAATACAAACTGTATTAGTACTTATCTACTGCCAATGAATGGGTATATCTACTTACTGCAGTACATATTGTATCACTAGTGCAAAGGGCACCACAAAGTATGGCTTCATCTGCCAGATGGAGTTCAACAGACTGGGACACTGGCCACCTGAAATATTAAAACAACATGGGTTTAAACCCCAAAAATGCTATGCAATGAGTACCCCCCCCCCCAAGAAAAAGTTCACCCTTAAACTTAAACCCAACAAAATGAACCAAAATATTGTAGACACACAGAATATAATATATAAGGACAAAAATTGCTAAAGTGTTTTCATACCAACACATAAAAGCAACTCTTTAAAAATAGGTACTACTTTCAAAAGGAGGGATACACAATGATTCACTGGTATGTAACCTTTTTCTTTTTTATAGATCACCCACCTGCAGCAACTGTTTTCAGCTGGAAAACCAGAGACATCAACAGGACGGCCACGCAGAAGGTCGGTAACAGGAGGCCATAGAAACGGACTAACTGAAAATAGAGCATAAAAAATACTAAAATACATGGATCCAGGATATCATAGAAACACACAAACTAAAAAAAATACCATAAAGATTACTAGAAGAGTTGGTAATAGGATACAGGATAGGATAGGATTTATAACAAATTAATTATCATAGAACATACAGAATATTAAATGAGTCATAAGCAGGATGCTGTAGAGAATCACATCAATAGAAAATAGAATGTACAGAATACTGAGAGATTTGTGAGGAATACAGAATCCAGTATGAGCAGATACATGTCATTCACCTTTGATCTCGAATTGTATCAAAACATCTGACTAAGGATCAACCTATAATATTTTCTGTTCATGGAGAATGATTAATTCACTCATATAAAAATCCATCAGTTATTAAGCTGTTACACAGGAGAAAGTAAAGGTCCCAGGTATGATAACAATACTACATTGTACACTATGCCTCCCATTGGCAGCCATAGAAACATGTCACAAACATAATACAAATTATTTGTTAATGCAATTATGAAATAATTAGGTAATGCTTATTTTAATATGTTAATTTTTATCAATACATGTCTGGTGATATGACATCTTTAAGCCTACTTTTAAACACTTTAACAAATAAATGTATGTGTTTTGGCAGGAGTCATTTTAACACACAGGTATTGGGAAGGAAACCAACATTTTGCTATATAAGGCCTTATTTCCATGGGTGTACAGTGTACTCAGAATAAAGACTCAATATATTTAATAAAATTCTTATCTTTTGTACAAAAAAGATTATGTGAAAATATTAACTTTAAACTGTACATAAACACAATCATGCAGCTTTAAAATTCCTATGATATCTTGTGGACTGACTTTTGATATAGAAATAACAGGTAATCACCGTAGCAAAATTTATATAAAAGAAATTAAAGTACGTTCTTTAAAGAGTGCTGTCATTGTCCCAATACATTAGCATTGAATCTGAAAGCACTCATGTAAAAGGCACATAGTTGGGTTATAATGATCTAAGGGAGATATAGATATACATTGAAATACTACACTATACAAAACAGACCTGCTACCTACCTGACAAAACGAGCATATAGTGTCAATTGTGTTCAATAGTCAATAAGCTTTGAGCTTTAATATTTGATATATCAGTTCAGTAGTGTTTCAGTTCATATGAAATCTGTTGGATAAATACCCCTACACATTGTATCTAGTTTGGAACAAGATTGCCATCAGTGTAGTGTGTCTGCCACCATAATGAGCTTAGTGAGATGAGGGGTTTAACTATTCAATGTTCAAAAGCTAGGACTAACAGAATTAAAGTGTGATTCCGTTGAAAAAGGGATTTTAAATAAATATATAATTGCAATAAAAATGTAATGAAGCAAGTAACACAAGTAAAAAAGGATGAATGTGCGAATACCTACCTGACAAAACGAACATATAGTGTCAATTGTGTTCAATAGTCAATAAGCTTTGAGCTTGAATATTTGATATATCAGTTCAGTAGTGTTTCAGTTCATATGAAATCTGTTGGATAAATACCCCTACACATCGTATCTAGTTTGGAACAAGATTGCCATCAGTGTAGTGTGTCTGCCACCATAATGAGCTTAGTGAGACGAGGGGTTTAACTATTCAATGTTCAAAAGCTAGGACTAACAGAATTTAAGTGAGATTCCGTTGAAAAAGGGATTTTAAATAAATATATTTGCAATAAAAATGTAATTAAGCAAGTAACACAAGTAACAAAGGATGAATGTGCCAATTTGTTCAAGAGATTATATCATAACAACTTCATATTGCCAGGTATGATATATGTTCAGTTATGACAGATTAGTTCTTAAAAATGTGTGGATACGACTGGATTTATGCAACTTTGTTTACTTTTATACATCTTGAAAAGGCAATTATGTTTTTGAGCATAATCTACCATTATATATATCATCTATATAGAGATAAGTAAATTGCATTCTTGTTTGGTGAATGCTGTGAAGTACTTTCTTTCAAGGGTTCTACAGTAGTTTGGCCTAGAGCAGTTGAATCTGTTTGATATATTGTCATCTTATCTTTCAAGCAGTTTCGCTAAATAGCAACCTATGAGATAGCTCGAAATACTTAAGTCAAAATAGCTTGATGAGTACTGGTTACACTGGATTATAATAGCCACTTCATACAGAGGAACTATTTCTTTTGCTTTAGAAAATCATTTCAAATTTTATGCGACATGAAATCTAGGGCTGACAGTAGCTGGTTCTGGCTACTCATTTTGTATTAGTTTAAACCTATTTATTTTAGCTTGATTGCATAGAAAGCCAAAGGCTTATTTGAAATGCTCTCAAGTCCGTTTCCTGGGACTAGAACCAGTACTTGGTGTCTATGGGGAAAATCTAAAGAACTCTCCCACAGTTGGGATCGAACCTGTGACCTAGTGATCCCTAAGAGGACATCATATCCACTACACCACTGCAACCTCTTAATTGTATTATACAATTGTATTGTACAAACCTTATTTTGTATTAAGCCTCGCTTTTATTTCTAATCAGACAAACATTTAAATGCGCTAAATATACAAAATAACTTAATCATATTTTTTAAAAGATACGAATCCATGGCAATTTACCTCAACAACATGAAATAAGGTCCTTTAGACTCGCATGTGCCCTACTTTCGTTCTTTGCGTATACATGACAATAACATTCTCTCTTGATCAGTTTTGTGTGTGTG
The DNA here is from genome assembly GCF_020536995.1 of Dreissena polymorpha. Lineage (NCBI taxonomy): Eukaryota > Metazoa > Mollusca > Bivalvia > Myida > Dreissenidae > Dreissena > Dreissena polymorpha. The sequence goes on along the minus strand of NC_068356.1, from coordinate 108,984,987 downwards.
TCCATTTAAATGGTGTACTGTACTTTGTTCGGTTATAGCCAACTCTTAGTTTTTAATATCAACATGTTTTTTAAAAAAAAGCTTATGCTAGCTGAGCTTAATTTATGCCATAACTAAGCAAAAAACTTACAGATTAATTTGATACAAAAGTTGAATGTGTAATGACTGTATTTTATAACTGAATAATAAGCAGATAAATTGGTTCTCTGTTGAACACTTAAAAATATTAAAAGAATTTTGCTGTACTACCTTGCCATTACATAATCTTTTTAACAAAAGCAATGAGGTGTAATAAAACTGATAGAGTTTTAATAGTCAGATAGCTTTTCACGTAGACAATAAATCTTCAACTATTTAATATAGGCACTCAGTTTATCCTAGTGGCATTGTTTGTCGCCAAAACAAAAAGCTTAGGATAGTGTCAATAAAGGTAGAACAATTTTTATTTAGGTAAAGCTCAATCAAAACAGACGTTTTAAATTTGTTGTAAAAATATAGTACATTGTATTGAGAATAAAATACCAGTTTTCCCAGCACAAGAAGAAATAATATTGTTTATGGACACCTTCAATATAAACACTGTCCTCCAAGTAAAACTGTTTAAAATCACTGACATTTATGCATCAGTGTGGAGATTTGTACAAGGCCCATGCTTATATGACACATTATACTTCTTTGTGTTTGGACCATGAGTACCAGGTAACTAGAACTAGTCTTTGGCCTGACAGTAGTTTCCATGAGCAGGATCTGAATATTGAACTCGAATATGCTATTTCTCTAATTTCTAAAAGACAAGATGTACACTTGTTGTTTGTGTTATTTCATTGTGTCTTGCAAAGTTACAGTTCTGAGGCTCTGGAAAGCATACAACCATTAAGTTCTTAACCTGGTATTAACTTGAAGCGTACTTTCTTTTATTCTCTTTCAAGGCAATTTGATTTGCATTGAGATTATACAAGGTTTAATTTATTCTTCTTAAAGTTTTATGAATTATAAATGGCCATAAAAAGTTTGGGCTCCCTTAAACTGGTTTAAAACCACAAATGCTATATTTTGCATTGACCGGTCAAAGGTTCTTTGAACAGAACATTTCTTTTTTTGCCTTTAACACTTATTTCAAAGATAAACAAGCAATGTGTTTGTGAATCACTATGTCCTCATATATTTTACCTTTGACCTTAAAGAATGACCTTGACCTTAACCTTTCACCACTCAAAATGTGCAGCTCCATGAGATACACATGCATGCCAAATATCAAGTTCCAATGTTCAATATTGCAAAAGTGTACATTAAATGAGCGATTTTGACCCATGTATTTGACCTTTGACCTTGAAGTTGACCTTTCACCACTCAAAATGTGCAGCTCCATGAGATACACATGCATGTCAAATATGAAGTTGCTATCTTCAATATTGCAAAAGTTATGGAAAAATGTTAAATTAGAGCTAACAAAGCAACAAACCAACAGACAGGGCAAAAACAATATGTCCCCCACTATAGTGATGGGGACCATAGAAAGAATGCTTAGTAAACAATGATACCAAATCTAAATTCATAATTAAACATGAATATCCAATGATCATTTTAAATGTGAGTGGTTAAAATTGACAGCTGAGCTGCAAGTTTTATCAACATGAGTGCCAGGTAGCTAGCAGGATAAATTTATTTGGATAACATTGAACCATTTATTGACAATCTGGTCCTTGGAGTAATAAAAACTGGTTACATTTAACTTGCTGTTTGATCAATCGGCAATAATGTTTAAATTTCTCATCAACAGTGAATCAAAGATTGATGATTAATTACGGATTTATTTCAGATTAAAGGACCCAATGAGAATTAACGAATGCAATAATTGTAGCAGACCAAGCTCAATGGAATAGTTGCTACCTAGCACGATACTTTTTCAAGACCTTTGTCTAGTATCCATGTTACATTAGTTTTGTTAACAACATTTACTAACCCAAATTAAATTATCTTGAATAATGTATTATTAATTGATCAATTAGTGTTTTTAAATTAAATTTAAATCTGAGAATGGGAACTTTAAATCACAGCTTCTGTAAAATTCACTCAGGATGGAGGTAAGAATAATAATACATTTTTATTTTAAAGACATCATCTGTATTCATTTTAAACAACACATGTGCATGTTGACTTATGTTTGATTTGAGAAATTGCTATTGCATTGATTAAAAACTTGTCATTTTATTTTTGAGGGTGTAATTGACATTTTTACACAGAAGTTATTGACAACTGTTATATTTACACACCTACCTAGATAGGAGTATTATGTAATATTACTTAAGTAGCAAAAATATATATAACAATAATTAGTTAAGAAAAACAAGAGCACCGCCTTGCGGGTGCAGACCGCTCATCTATTTTCTTTTTAAAGGTAAAGGGACTCTCATTTTCAATCACAAAGGAGGGAGGAGTGGAGTGAAGAGGGGTGTATAGTGTGGGGTTGTCGACATTTATATACATTAAAAAAATCGGGGGGGGGGAGAGGGGGGGGGGGCGATGGGGGGGGGGGGGGGGGGTTTGGGTGCGATGGTTGGACTGTATTTCAAACATAACCGTTTTAAAAAAAAATGGGGGGGGGGGGGGGGGGTATAGTGTGAGGGTGTGGTGGTAATTTGTGAGATGATCTTAAAAAAAAAAAAAAAAAAAAAAAAAAATCAAAAAAAAAATTGGGGGGGGGGGGTGGGGTGGGGGGGTGTGGGGTGGGGGGGGTGGGGGTATAGTGTGAGGGTGTGGTGGTCATTTGTGAGATGATCTTAAAAAAAAAAAAAAAAAAAAAAAAAATAGGGGGGGGGGAGGGGGGAGGGGGGGGGAGGGCACGGGGGATGGTTTGGGTGGAGTCTATTGTGGTATGTCAGGTAAGAGTAGTTTCATCAAATCTAATCATAAATAAAGAAGTTATGGCAATTTTAGCAAAATTTAATAATTTGACCTTGAGAGTCAAGGTCATTCAAAGGTCAAAGTAAAATTCAAGTTGCCAGGTACAGTAACCTCATGATAGCATGTATGTATTTGAAGTTTGAAAGCAATAGCCTTGATACTTAAGAAGTAAAGTGGATCGAAACACAAAATTTAACCATATATTAAAAGTTACTAAGTCAAAAAAGGGCCATAATTCCGTAACAATGACAACCAGAGTTATGCAACTTGTCCTTTTACTGTACCCTTATGATAGTTTGTGAGTGTTCCAAGTATGAAAGCAATATCTATAATACTTTAGGGGTAAAGTGGACCAAAACATAAATCTTAACCAAATTTTCAATTTTCTAAGTATAAAGGGCCCATAATTCCGTCCAAATGCCAGTCAGAGTTACATAACTTTGCCTGCACGGTCCCCTTATGATAGTTCATAAATCTTGCAAGTATGAAAGCAATAGCTTTGATACTGTAGGAATAAAGTGGACCTAAACACAAAACTTAATCAAATTTTCAATTTTCTAAGTATAAAAAGGGCACATAATTCTGTCAAAATGCCAGTCAGAGTTACATTACTTTGCCTGCACAGTCCCCATATGATAGTTAGTAAGTGTTGCAAGTATGAAAGCAATAGCTTTGTTGCTTAAGGAATAAAATGGACCTAAACACAAAACTTAACCAAAATTGTCAATTTTCTAAGTATAAAAAGGGCACATAATTCTGTCAAAATGCATGCCAGAGTTATCTAACTTTGCCTGCCCAGTCCCCTCATGATAGTAAGTAAGTGTACCAAGTTTGAATGCAATAGCATTGATACTTACTGAGAAAAGTGGAACTAAACGCAAAACTTAACCAAAATTTTCAATTTTTTAAGTATAAAAAGGGCACATAATTCTGTCAAAATGCACGCCAGAGTTATCTAACTTTGCCTGCCCAGTCCCCTCATGATAGTAAGTAAGTGTACCAAGTTTGAATGCAATAGCATTGATACTTTCTGAGAAAAGTGGACCTAAACGCAAAACTTAACCGGACGCCGACGCCAACGCCAACGCCAACGCCAACGCCAACGCCGACGCCAAGGTGATGACAATAGCTCATAATTTTTTTTCAAAAAATAGATGAGCTAAAAATTGTATGCTGAAAAAAGAACATGTATTATATATATACATCATTCATGTAGGACTGAACTCACCACTAAAATATTCTCTACTTCAAATTACACTTTGCTTATTTGCACCTAAAATGTATATACACTGTATGAATGAAATTTAAAACGGACTTGAGTTTTGCTCTTTTTTTCACAAAATACCTGGTAACTGTGCACTCCTGTTGTTGCTGTTTTCTTGTTATATTATGGCGATACTCTTATATTATTATAAAGCATATGACTTTTACATTAAAATTTGTTATGAGGGTTTATAATTACACCATTCAATGAATATTTCACAGTCATGATACATTATTCAGAATCTAATTACCAGGATCATTTTTATGTAGGTTATACTGACTTGATTGGACATGTGAAGGTCATTAAAATGTATATATGCTATTAAATTGTTGAGGCTTAAATATATATTATCCCCCATCAACTCCGTTTGAGTATGAATTACTATTTACCATTAAGATTATTATGTACAAATGAAGCAGAAGAAAATAATTAACATCATGAATCCGGTCTTGAAGAATTTCATTTACATACTTATTCAACAGTTTCTTAACTCTTTCAGTGCTGGAACCGAATTTTGAAGGCCTTTGCAAACAGTTTGGATCCAGATGAGACGCCACAGAACGTCGCGTCTCATAAGGATCCAAACTGTTTGCTTTTCTGATAGTATTCTTTGAAAAAAATCGAAGAAAATGCTAATTTTAGAAATTCAGCAGACGACAAATTTCCCAGCATGCAAAGGGTTAACAGTGTCTGAATCCTCATATATGTGTAAAAAGCATTGGCCAAATATTATCTTATCAACCTAACACCCCAGTGCACAATAAATCAAAAGAAAAAGTGAATGAAAGGAGTAAGACATGACATTCAGTTTACATAGCGGAACTGCAAAAAGGTCTTTCAGGCAGCCTTACAATTTCGAATAATTATGTCTTAATGTGATTCATTTGGAGAGTTTAGGCCTAAATAATTGACACTGCACATTTCTATTTTAATGTCTGCTTTTGGTAGACAATATATTCATGACACATCGCTATGTAACCATGTTTTCAAACAAACATTGAGGTTGTAACTAAAAGAATTGTGTAAAGCTTTTTTTATGCATTATGCTTGTGCAAACAATAACATTATTAATCGCAAGCAAAAAGGTCAATAAAATATGTGTATAGTTTATTATAACAGAGAAGTCTCAAAGAGAAAAAGGCTAAATAATGGCATGATGTTTGTAAAACAGTAATGACCCTTGCTTTCAGCAAAGTTATCTATTGAACTTAACCTTAGATCTTTTGATTTAAAATAACTATCATGGGTGATCCTTTGTCAAGACTAACCAGCATACTTATTTATATGATCCCAAGCCCCTGTGATCTTGACCTTTGACCTGATGACCTCAATTTAAGTAGGCTTCTTACACTCATACCATCATACATAACCATGTAACCACTTCACCAATTTGCATGATCCTAGTCCAAAGTGTTCTCACAATTTTGTTTAGAAACCATTTTCTGTTACAAGCTCTTGTTATCTTGACCTTTAACCTGTTGACCCAGGTTCTTAATACTAGATTATATGTACATGACCTTTAAACTGGTGACTTCAAAATCAAAATATATATGGCGTGGATACGAACCATATACTGACCTACGGACCGTCTGACCAATGCAATGCAATAAACACCCACCGTTTTGAAGGATGGAATAATTATAAGTTCATTTCATAATTTATTTTAAATATGAAAAAAGTGAAAGCACTATTTTTTAAATTTTGAAATGTAATTTTTTTTGTTTAATGATTACAAGGCAGGCATTTTTCCTGCTAAGATTTTTTAGCTTGAACAGGTGACTTTGATTTTGGGCCTAAGTGACTCACACATGCCATCTGCACATCGCCGCCATGACCTTAACATTGTAGCCCAGTGTAATGAAAATCATTAAAAAGGTACAGAAGCTATCAAAATGGAGGCTCAAACCTTGACCTTGAAATATGACCTTGACCTAGAGCAGGCATGACTGACTCATGCCTTCTGCACACTGTCAGCATTTGAGGCAAATTTGATGAATTCTTAAAAGGTATAGGAGCTAAGAAGCTATGGAGCAGACCTTAACATTTTAGACAAGTTGCATGAAAATCTTTTCATACAAAATATGGGGCAGACAAGAAAGTGTAACACACAGAATGACAGAATGAAAACAGGCATTCCTTTACTCCTCCTATCCCTTTTTGGCATGGGATTAAAAATGTACAATTTTTTGTTTGTTTCTTGTTAATTTGTAATATAATTCCAAAACATGTTCCAACAATAATTTATTTTCTCTAATCTTGACAATCTGTTTCAGTTCTTCATTAGATTTAAATGTAAATCATTTTTTAAGATGCGTCAGGAGAAGAAACCCTATGTTTGACATGCCCAAAAATCCATGCTATGTCAAACATTATTTTATCAAGAATGCTAAATAGAAAGGGTATAATTCTACTTAATTTATTTACAAACGTAATTCACAAATATAGACATTCTTAAACTAAGCAAATAGGGTCAAATACATGAACTTACAAAATTCATGAAATACACAAATATTTAATATATACAAATTTGTAGAGCTGAGCTGTTTGGTTTAACATAAAATTTGACACAAAGCACACCCATGTTGATAATATTGTCATACCAGAATAAAATAAGTAATACCAATGATTTACAAATAAAATCCTGAACCAACAATACAATTTTATTGAAATTTTGGTAAATAACTTTGCTTTTGTTCCTTAATACAGTGGCTTTAGACATGATTACATGTACAATGCCCAATAGCACGGGAACCGGTGTATTGTCAGCGACCATATCAAACCGCGGTTATCAGGCCATTTCTTAAAACTGCACATAAATGAATCTGTTAGCTTATTTGTGTTTCAATTGTTGGCACATAATTGTGACGATTTGTTATACATGGGTTTAAGAATTGTTTTATTTATCAGCAAACAATAAGAATCAAAACATCATGTCCATTCAACATTTGTTTTCATATTACTTTAAAAGTTTACTTGATTGAAAAAAATGCACAAAATTGCATTGTACTTTAAACAATTTTGTTAATTTGATTTGTAGGTTTTCATTCACATCTTTTATTTTAAAAGGCTCATATTTTTTTATCAGTTTCTAATGATTTTGTCAATTCAATTACCCTCTTTTTGAAAACAGATCATATATAATAAATCTAAGATGTTACAAAACTGAATGCAGTCTCTGCAGACCTTCTGAAGTAATTATCAGTGAAAAAATAATCAACAAAACTTGTAAGGATTATTGTTTAAATACATGAATATATTATTAATACACACACAACTATTTACACGCAAAACAAAAAAAAAACAACACAAATCCTAACTCAGAGAACAAAAATAATTCATTTAAATAGTTTTATCAATTAATAGCCCCCAAAATAAAGTTAATTAATCTGATCTTCCTTTTTGACTTAATGTGAAATGTGGGCTAAACTTAAATTTATCTTTCATAGGAAAGTAAATGTTTATGATTGAACATTTTTTCACTGATGTTATTAAGAATCACAACGTGCACACGAGTACAATGCTAAACTGGATTTAGTGTTTGATACCCTAATTATTGCATAATCCTATTAAAGCAAAGTTTGTCATTCCCTTTATGGGTGCATTTTAGATGAATAATTCATTTGAACAAGTTAATCCGGATCTGACTTCAGCCAGGATTATAACTTCTAATTTGTTAAAAAGGAAAAAAAACACTAAAAGACTAGATCTACTTCATTATAATGGGGTTCAGATTATAGGAACAAAAATATGAAGAGTAAAATATAAATCTTGTTCATTCTGATAAAGGGGAAATATTGATCACATTTTTTTCAAATGTATTTATTCATATTTATTTAGTTTCAAACGTAGTATCAATTGAATGACAAATGGCTATTAAATGTTTGGATTGTTAAAGATAGCAATGTCTGTGCTTATCAAGGAATCATATTAAACGGAGTATTGAAGAAGTATAAACATCTTTTAAAACAGATATTATGTAAAGATTAAGATAATTCAAACAATATAGCAGACTTAAGATTAGCACACAATGACCAAAACACTAAATAAAAGTTTATTTTATAAACATAAAACACTGTATTTGCATCATTGCGCTGATTCAATTTAATTAAGATGATAGGAATACACACAATAAACATTAGCAAAGAGTCTTTGCAAGGCAAAATCCTGTATAAACTAAAACGTTTTGGTTCAAAGACAGTTCACAACTTGCGGATGCCTAATTGAAATAGTCAGTACAACGCTACCATTTCCCGCTGAAATATTCATTCGCTCTTATAATACATATAATCGCTCTGAGTTATTTGTACTAGATTTATAACCACTTGTAATAACCTATAAATTGACCGCACAACATATTAAATGTAACATGTTTAACCACGTATGCACACAAATAGACATGATACTGTGAAGAATGACCCAGGTTCCATATTTACAAGGTTTTTATCTTAGTCTCTAATTTATGTTTAACTGCAAGTCAGTATATATGAATAAGACATATCAAATATCATATACAACAGACTTACAATTATATTTAAACTTTCTGGTGAAATGTTCATTAACATGAATGCTTTTTCATCAAAAAATTTCATGATGAAATTTCAGATTGTGAAGAATTTTCTGAATTTCAGACTGATATTTATGATCAATTATGATCAATAGTTAGCCATTGTCTAAAAATAAAAGATTTAGTGTGGGTTGGGTGGATGGTGTTTAGTGAAATCATTTGACTTCTATAGGCCTACTATAGAGATAGCAGTCTAAACAACAAATTCCATAATTCAGACATAAGGACATACAGACATAATTTTTATTAGAATTTCAATCCCGCAGAATGCATTTGCCCTTATGAACTGTGGACCACATTATTCAATATCTCACGCAGATACCATTGTTTATACACACACTAAAGATTAACAGATTAATGTGCGACAGATTATAAAATTCAAGCTTTTGTTCGAGGTTTGATTGGATATAATGCACCATATCAAAATCCTACCAAATAGAGTTCAAATGCAATTGTCGTAATGTGTCAAAGCTGTGAGAAAATGTATGAAAATATTTATTGAACTACATAAAGTTACAGATATCTTCCATATTACAATATAATATAGGAGCAGAGATTTTGTATTGCTATAACAGGATGTATTTAGCTAATCAGAAACTTACAAAAAGCCTACAAAAGAAGTTTATAAGAATAATTCTTTGATATGTATTGGGGTTATGTGAGTACTTTATTATTCTTATTTAAAGCAGTAATTACATTAATTTTGAACTTTGGTCAGAAAAAATTCTAAAACTTATTTAAATCGGTGATAAATGGTAACAAAAATGTCAACCATGATCTGATGATTATTATTGTTAATGATCATCACAAAGATGACATTCCTGATAGCGCAATGTCGTGTAATTGCGACAGTCGTCTAATTTTGACACTTTTCACAATATTTATCTGATTTGTCTTAAATCATCATCATCCCGTTTGATTTCGTTTTTAAATGTGACGTAGGTGGTGTTGTGACATCACCAGATAACATATCTCTATCAAGCGTCTCGCTGTTTGCATGTAGGCAAGTCATTGTATTACTTAGCGAATTTTTATAGCGTTATGAGCTTCGCTAAGGGAGGTTACATAATTGTCAATAACGTCCCTTCAGGATTTCGCTGTATTTCTGGTATTTGTACAAGTTCTAGTATAAAATTTGTTTCACTTGACATTGTATTTGTGTTTGAATGGCCCCAAGCGTTTTTTATAATTATGATATGTGGGGTGTCGAAATTATCCTCCGATTTTATATGATGATGGGTAATTATCCTCCGATTTTATATGATGATGGGTAATTATCCTCCGATTTTATATGATGATGGGTAATTATCCTCCCATTTTATATGATGATGGGTAATTATCCTCCCATTTTATATGATGATGGGTAATTATCCTCCCATTTTATATGATGATGGGTAATTATCCTCCCATTTTATATGATGATGGGTAATTATCCTCCCATTTTATATGATGATGGGTAATTATCCTCCCATTTTATATGATGATGGGTAATTATCCTCCCATTTTATATGATGATGGGTAATTATCCTCCCATTTTATATGATGATGGGTAATTATCCTCCCATTTTATATGATGATGGGTAATTATCCTCCCATTTTATATGATGATGGGTAATTATCCTCCCATTTTATATGATGATGGGTAATTATCCTCCCATTTTATATGATGATGGGTAATTATCCTCCCATTTTATATGATGATGGGTAATTATCCTCCCATTTTATATGATGATGGGTAATTATCCTCCCATTTTATATGATGATGGGTAATTATCCTCCCATTTTATATGATGATGGGTAATTATCCTCCCATTTTATATGATGATGGGTAATTATCCTCCCATTTTATATGATGATGGGTAATTATCCTCCCATTTTATATGATGATGGGTAATTATCCTCCCATTTTATATGATGATGGGTAATTATCCTCCCATTTTATATGATGATGGGTAATTATCCTCCCATTTTATATGATGATGGGTAATGTAATTATCCTCCCATTTTATATGATGATGGGTAATTATCCTCCCATTTTATATGATGATGGGTAATTATCCTCCCATTTTATATGATGATGGGTAATTCCGACACTCCTATTGTTTTCAAGCCTTCCCAGCGCTTCTGGCAGGATAGATTTGTTAATTAGAATTACTCTTTAAATGATTGTTGACGCAGCTTATTGAATATTATATTTAGCTCTCTCTATATTTTTTTCAAGCAGATTATATACAAAAAGAGCTATTTAAAGATTTGAAGGTTATTAATTAATGAAATTGTATTTTTTACTTAATTATATTGTTAACGGGAACACCCGTGATCACCGCGATGCTGCCAGGCACCGTAAACACCTGTCTGCGAGGATCATTCACGCGTTTTTAAATGTACATGTTCACAAGAAAATCATATACTACATGTAGATATTACATGTATGTGCACATGTATGCGTACTTAAATTCGGACAGTACATAAAGTCAGAAACGTAAATAAAGCATTTAAATGATCAATACTATTAACTCTTAATGTCAATGCCAAATAATTCACGAGATAGCCGGTACTTTAGTTGAAATTCACAAAACTTTTAATGGAAATTAAATGATCTCAATGTTGTACCTGCTACGAAATTTTTATTTACAAATAAATACACCCATGCCAATTTTCGCGCGCTTTTTATCATGACAAAGAAATTCATTTATTTCATCTAGAAGTTGTAACTGAAAATAGCTGTACCCGGCGCGATCAAACCGTGTAAGGTTGTTTTCGCATGTTTGATTACAACTGTCTTTTATTGGGCGCTTATTTCATGAAATCTTTAAATAGAATCATATGCCGAAATTCATTTGATACTTTTGAAAATTGCGAACCTTTATGTTTAAGATCTTCTTGAGCACTCTTATTGTCTATATTATCCTTGCATAATTTGCTTTCAAAAACAGAAATCGGGCATATATGGGGTTATCGAGTAATGGATAAAGATGGGAGAAGTTGCATGTATGCGATTGATAAAGTTGACACATTATATATTGGGGAATCCAGAGACTTGGGGCTCTTTTTCGGCGTTTTATTGTTGCCAATATATTTTAGATACTTATCACAATCCTTTTGACCAGCATTTACATAAAAATAGACTTTATTAATTCATTATCACTTTTAAATGAAAGGGATCAATACAATACGTGTATGTTCAAATATTTTATTTTTAGCGAACACGATGAACACCAGGGTAGATATTATGGGTCCGCGGTGATTCGCGGTGTTCGCCTTATGGCAAACGGCCCGCGACATTTGATCTGAACACCCATCGCGGGGTTCATATTGGTAACCTAACACAGTGAGATGAACACCGCGGCGAGTGGCGTTTGTTTAAGTACACGGTGTCTGTACTGTATATTGAGTCAAGTGGGAGCACCTTACAAACTCTAAATACAATTTATTTATAATTCTCTGATTTGCAATAAACAATAGTTTAGTATAATCATATTTATTTAAGCTCCATTGCATGGAAAGCCTACAACTTATTGAGACACTCTATCCTGATCGGTAGGCGGACACCACATCTACTAAACCACCGTAAACTAATTAACACTAGACATTAAAGATATCATGGCATTCTATTAATTGAGAGATAAAATGTGAACAGTTGTTGAAATTAATACCAGACCAAGTGTCCAAATAAGCCACTTACTGTCGAAATTACACTCCGCCCAGTTTAGTTAAATCGCTTGAAGTTTTGAGTTATGCCGGCAACAATAATAACGGTCGTTAGCAAATATCTACAAGTTAAAACGGTGTTTTTTCATTAAGTTTGGGCACTTGGAGGGTAATTTGGACACATCAGGACTAAATCAAATTTTACTCTTAAGGTGTCGAAATTACCCGACTTTGCTCTACTAAATTTTTCATTTTACAGATGATAATTGATGATGGTCATAATGAATGATCAATGATGATGAGGATAAAGAATGATTATTGATGATGATCATAAAGAATGAGTATTGATGATGATCATAAAGAATTATTAATGATGTTGATCATAAAGAATGTTCATGGATGATCATAAAGAGTGATTTATGATGTTGATCATAAAGAATTATCATGGATGATCATAAAGAATGATTATTGATGATGAACATAAAGAATGATTATTGAGGATGAAAATATAAAGAATGATTAATGATTTTGATCATGAAGAGTCATCATGACTGATCATAAAGAATGAATAATGATGTTGATCATGAATAGTAAACATGGATGATCATAAAGAATTATTGTTGATGATGATTATAAAGAATGATTATTGATAATAATCATAAAGAATAATTAATGATGTTGATCATAAAGAGTGATCATGGTTGATCATAATGATTGTTTTTTTAATTTTTATGTTCATATAAAGCTCTTTTCATGTAATGATGATGATGATGGTAATAATGATGGCAATTAAAATAATGTTCTATTATGGTACTGAGAAGCTGATTTGAAAGTTTCTCACATAGCTTTTGACTGGTAGACCGTCTAATCAAGTTCACTTAATCCTTTTTAAATAACATCAACAATATACAATAACATAAGGTTGTCTCCATTCCAGACCATCAATAATCTATAGACAGAATGAAGGAGCGCCAACAAAGTGAAGGGGATTCCGGCTTGGAGCCCCACCTCTTCACCTCAGAGACGTACCTGGGCACCAAAATGGACGAGAAAGCGCTCACGTTTCACACGCAGCTTCATGACTGGAATGAGGCTCAGATCCTGGTCTCTAAGCACACACATTTGCTGACAGCAGCACATAAACAGGATGTTTTCCTGCCTGTAAAAAAGCTAGCTCAGGTGGAGTACTGGACACGTCAGGTGAACCGCTTCTACGGACCTCCGAAGAACTCTCGTCCCAAGTCGGGAAGTTTTATGAAAATCGATGTCACAAAGTACAATATGAAGGTCGACAAAGATGAGGCTACTCGAAGCAGGTCCGCTATCTATCCCCAGAGGACACGCGCGACCAGCGCTGTCAGTCGTGCTACAACAACAAAAATGCGAAGTCGATTCTTTGGCAATGATTATCACACGGTTAAAAACAATCTGGCAGAATCCCAGATATTTTACTCGTCTCAACGCCGGAATCTACACTCAGGCACAACAGCAAAGTCTAAGAAAAGTAGCAAAACTGATGAGCTAAAGACGGCAGAAACTGCTGCAAGTGAGGTTGTGACAAACTCAAAGTTTGACAACGGTACTGAAACAGTTACAATCATAGATGATGATTCTAAGGCTAGTGATATTGAATCTTTGGAGACGGAAGTCATGCAACCCTTTATTGTCGCTAGGTCGTATTCCAATCGAGAGCTCAACGTGATCTCAATTGACGACTGTAAAATAACTTGCAGATATCGACCCCAGCTAATAAAGGAAAATCGTAAGATGTTAGATGAGGTGGAAGAATCAGATGACGAGGAAACACTTGCAAAAGTTTTAGGGAAGGTGCCACATGCTAAACAAAAAGTTGTAAAAGATTCATCACACAAAGACTCTGAAGGAAGGAACGGCTTCGATGCAGACGATGAAATAAGCTCAGAATCAGTGCACACAATTGATAATGCGCTCAATGACATAGTTATACAAGATGGTGTAGTGGACACAAATAACAACACTCGTTCTTGCTCCAGAATTCAAAACTGTGCTCCTTCTAAAGATAGCAAAAATGAAAACAACTCAAGAGACAAAAGTATACGAAACAGTAAAGGTAGCTCCCCAAAAGCTTCAAGTGCAGAGGACAGTTCTGCAGGAAATAGTCATGAAAGTGAAACTCGCAGCGATAAATCAGCGTTCCAAAATGGGCACAGTGAACAAGAACACTCAATGAGACCAAGAGTAAATTTCAGCTCAAGGGGATCCAGCAAGGCAAGCTATGGACGTGTGACGGCTCTCAGTGCTAGACAACCGGGAACTGAATCCAGAAATGAGGTGACAAAACAAGTATCAAGATCAGCCAGAATCAATCATGCCATAAACAATGTCGTTCAGGACCGTAGGCTAATGAATGCAGAAAAGGACTTTGATACGAGGACGGCGGTTTATGGCCGGACTGTGGTTGACGTAAGTGAGGGAAGCGAAAGATTTAAGAAACTTCATGCCTCGCTGAGAAAGAAGATTGACAATTATGTTGAAACGCACAGTGCTGTTAATACTAAAGACTATTATGAAAGATGTCGCAGAAACAGTGCCATAAACTCAGTGAAATCGTGAACAGCTTGGTGCCAAATTAATGACCAGTGCAAATAATTATGTGCCTAAATTGACCATTGAAATGTAAGCGATTTGGTGCAAAATTCACCATATGTACAAGTGATTTGGTAATAAATCAACTCATGGGGCTAATTTGCTGGTCAATTACGGATTTCATTTGTTTATTATAGGACAATAAAAGAACATGTTAATAAGTACATGTTTCAATTTCAAATACATAATACACATGCCATAATTGCCGCTTTTTTACAACCTATTATGCATTGTAACACATACTGTAAACAAATTATTAAAGCTTTTTAATGTTTAATGAAAATTCCAGTTCAAAATTCTTGGAAGAATCATAGCCAAACTCAAAGCACACAGATCAATTTTAAGTTCAGAAAACAGGATGCAAAAGAGAAACAGAATTATACAGATACATGTATTTAAGGATTACAATATTAATCTCATTTCAATTGCCTTTCTTACATTAAGTTTAAAGAATTTTCAATCAATTTACTTTGCTGTATTATTATTTACTACTTTAATTTCTGTTTTGTATTACCCTTATTAAAACTCAATAAAATGCTTATTCACTTCTCAGTGCCACCTCATTAAAGACTAATTAACTGAAATCATACAAGATAAATTCACATTGATCAGCTATCATTATGTGGTATGGGAAGGCCATAAACTGCTGTATAATCTTCTTTAAAACTACATCACATCGTATTGAAATCCTGTTAAATTACAGGTTTAAGCTTTTAATTCAAGAACGTAAAAACATAATGACAATAACCAATGTAGGATTTCATACCAGATATAAGCAAAGTATTGATTATAATTTTCAGCTATTTTCTCACTTTTTGATGAACCAAAACAGTCTTAATGTTTCACTGATATGAATTGCACTTCTTCATTTAATTGGGAAATATGGGTTATATTTTTGTTAATATATCATGCACATATTATTGCATGGCAATGATGAGACTATTTAAAGCAAAAAAAAGTCTTAATTTCCTTGGGTTTTTTTTCTTCATTGTTTTAACATTTCTAAAGCAATCATATCCAAATTTTATATTTCTATGAGTGCATTTTACATGTCATAACAGTAACTCTGAATTCATTGATAATTAAACAGTGTGAATAGTGTTAATTGGAACTCTATATAATCAGTATACACTGTTGTTTGTTTGTTTGAATTTTATCAGATTGTGTAAAATATTTATTTATTTATTGTTAAGATTTTGTTTTACTTTTCTTGTGCTAATAAAATGTGAAATTTATCAAAATATGCTGTTTTAGTTTTCTTGTACAATTGTCCATGTGAATGTTTGGCCTTAGGTAAATGAACATTTGGTTCAAAATGTATGGGTGTAAATATTAACTTAGTTCAGAATTTATGGGAGTAAATGTACTCAGCTTTGAATTTATGGGAGTAAATGTACTCAGCTCTGAATTTATGGGAGTAAATGTACTCAGCTCTGAATGTATGGGATAAATGTAATCAGTTCAGAATTTATAGGGGTAAGAGAACTCAGTTAAGAACATATGGGGGTAAATGAACTCAATTTATAATTTATGGGGGAAGTACTCAGTTGAAATTGTATTGGGGTAAAATTTAATGTACTCATTTTATAATTTATGGGGTAAGAGTACTCAGTTGAAAATGTATAGGGGTAAATGTACTCATTTTATAATTTATGGGGTAAGAGTACTCAGTTGAAAATGTATGGGGGTAAATGTTCTCATTTTATAATATATGGGGGAAGTACGCAGTTGAAAATGTATTGGGGTAAATGCTCTCTCAGTTCAGAACGTATGGAGGCAAAGATTCATCCAGTTCTGAATGTAGGGGGGTAAATGTCCTAACTTGAGAATTTTTATTTTGATGTCATGAATTAAACATTGGTAATCTATATGAATGGTTTAAATTTTAAGAAAGAAGACTAGTAACAATGAATGTATAATTCATGTAAATACTGCTGAAGGCAATCAATATGTGTATTTTGTAATGATGTGAACACCTGGGTAAACACCCCCTGCTACTGCATTACAAGTGTCACTTATACATGTCATCATCAATGGATTGTTACAATAAACATTATTTAACAAACGGTAACAATACTGGGCTAAACATGCTTGGTTTTCAAGCAATCTCAATATTCATAAAAAACAACAACACTTGAGAACTGGTAATACAAACTAAAGATGTCGTTACTGAACCAATAATTAACAGATTTTCGGACATTTTACAAATTCAAGATATTATGTTTTGTTGCACAAGAAAGTTAGTCACTAAAAGATGCTTAATCTGTTCTGATTCTTTCTTACATTCTAAACATCATTTTAATATGTTGAAATCTCTTACTCGTGCACAAGTGACACATGCTGCAATCTTGTCAAGGAAGAACACTGTAGCTTCATTGCAATCTCAAGAACAATACTTTGATTGTGAGCATACTAATCAATATAGTATTTGATATAAGAGAAGCAGTTTCTAAAGCATTTTTTAATATTTGTCAGAAATGTTAGTCAGACATATTTGACAGGTTTTGAATGGATTTCTCTGTATCGTTATTGTACAACTATTCAGTATGTATTTAAATGTTGACTTGTGATATCATGCATTGAAAAAGTTCTTTGTTGTTTTATGAGCAAAGCTGACATGAATAACAACCAATTGGACTTCTGGTTACTTTAAATCCAGTAATATTCAGTTCAAGTAGAAAAACAGAATATCAAAAGAACGTAATAACACTCATTACAACAAAAAACATTTTATTTCAACATGTCCAAAAACATAAAATCTGTTTTCACAGCCTGTGCTCATTGTCGGCTATACAAACTAAGCAAATATTTCCTATTGATCCAGAATAAATACGGATGGTTTGAGTTGGACTAAATAGATCATGGGGGCTTAAACAATGTTTGCTGATGCTAAAACCCTTGATAATCCTCCAGGTTACTGCCCCAATTACAAGCCATTGTTTAATGAAGACAAACACATCTCGACCTTCTATTCTATGACAAGTGTCTGGATCATTTAAGCATTTAAGATTGCCTGACAATTGACACAAGAATGTATGCTTTCTTTTAAACAAGACACTTTTGAAACTATGCACAATGCAAGGTAGCAAAAATTTAGTGTAAAAAATGATTCCATGGAAAATTGTATTGCAATATTGTTGTTTGTACTGAATTGCAATATTGTCTTTCCTATCAATAGTGTATTCCATTATGGGAAAAAAGAGGGCCAAGATGGCCCTAGTTCGCTCACCTGAGAGGAGTTGGTTCATTCAATCTTAACCTAATGTCAAACTTGACCTAGATATTGTCCAGACAAACATCCTGGTCAAGTTTCATCATTATTTCATCTGCGAGTCATGATCAATATACCTATGAAGTTTCATGGTCCTAGGCGTAAGCATTCTTGAGTTATCATCAAGAAACCATTTTTCTAAGTTCAGTCACCGTGACCTTGACAGCCATTGTGTGAATACGTTATTTGGCACTGTGACCTTGACCTTTGACCTAGTGACCTGATAATCAATAGGGGTCATCTGCGAGTCATGATCAATATACCTATGAAGTTTCATGAACCTAGGCATAAGCGTTCTTGAGTTATCAGCCAGAAACCATTTTACTATTTCAGGTCACTGTGACCTTGACCTTTGAACTAGTGACCTGAAAATCAATAGGGGTCATCTGCGAGTCATGATCATTGTACCTATGAAGTTTCATGATCCTAGGCATAAGCGTTCTTGAGTTATCATCCAGAAACCATTTTACTATTTTGGGTCATCGTGAACTTGACCTTTGACCTAGTGACCTGAAAATCAATAGGGGTCATCTTCGAGTCATGATCAATGAAGTTTCATGATCCTAGGCAAAAGCGCTCTTGAGTTATCATCTGGAAACCATTTTACTATTTCAGGTCACTGTGACCTTGACCTTTGACCTAGTGACCTGAAAATCAATAGGGGTCATCTACGAGTCATGATCAATGTACCTATGAAGTTTCATGATCCTAGGCCTAAGCGTTCTTGAGTTATCATCCGGAAACCATTTTACTATTTTGGGTCATCGTGACTTTGACCTTTGACCTATTGACCTCAAAATCAATAGGGGTCATCTACTAGTTAGGATCAATGTACCTATGAAGTTTCATGATCCTAGGCCTAAGCGTTCTTGAGTTATCATCCGGAAACCATTTTACTATTTCGGGTCATCCCGACCTTGACCTTTGACCTAGTGACCTGAAAATCAATAGGGCTTATCTGCGAGTCATGATCAATGTAGCTATGAAGTTTCATGATCCTAGGCATAAGCGTTCTTGAGTTATCATTCGGAAACCATTTTACTGCTTTGGGTCACCGTTACCTTGACCTTTGACCTAGTGACCTGAAAATCAATTGGGGTCATCTGCGAGTCATGATCAATGTATCTATGAAGTTTCATGATCCTAGGCATAAGTGTCCTTGAGTCATCATCCTGAAACCATTTTACTATTTCGGGTCATCGTGACCTTGACCTTTGACCTAGTGACCTAAAAATCAATAGGAGTCATCTGCGAGTCATGATCAATGTACCTATGAAGTTTCATGATCCTTGGAATAAGCGCTCTTGAGTTATCATGAGGAAATCATCTGGTGGACGGACGGACCGACATGAGCAAAACAATATACCCCCTCTTCTTAGAAAGGGGGGGGGGGGGGGGGGGGCATAATGAGAAAACTGCCCCCCTCCCAGCAGCCATGTTATTCAACTGACCGGAACCATTTTTTAATTCAACTCTCGTATCAAGGAAACAAATGTTCTGAGCAAATTTCATGAAAATTGGGCCAAAAATGTGACATTTACTGTGTTCACATGTTTTCACTATATACATAGAGAGAAAAATGCCCCGCCCACTGGCAGCCATGTTTTTTCACCAATCTCGACCATTTTCAAACTCGTCCGAGATATCAATAAAACCAATGTTTTGACCAACTTTCATGATGATTGGGCAAAAATTGTGACTTCTAGAGTGTTTACATGGTTTCTCTATAGCCAAATAGGGAAAACTGCCACTATATACATATAGAGAAAAATGCGCCACCCACTGGCGGCCATGTTTTTTCACAGTTCTCGACCATTTTCCAACTCGTCCGAGACATCAATTGAAGCAATGTTTTGACCAACTTTCATGATGATTGGGCAAAAATTGTGACTTCTAGAGTGTTTACAAGGTTTCTCTATAGCCAAATAAGGAAAACTGCCCCGCCCACTGGCGGCCATGTTTTTCAACGGATCGGAACCAATTTTGAACTCAACCAAGATAACATTTAGACAAACATTTTGACAAAGTTACATGAAGATTGGGCATGAAATATGACTTCTACAAGGTTTTTCTTCTTTTTTTTGACCTAGTGACCTAGTTTTTGATCCGGCACAACCCAGTTTCGAACTCGGTCGAGATTTCATTGGGACAAAGCTTCTGACCAAGTTTCATGAAGATGGGACAAGAAATGTGGCCTCTAGAGTGTTTACGAGCAAATGTTAACGGACGGACGGACATACGACGGACAAAGACCGGTCAGAAAAGCTCACCTGAGCAATCAGGTGAGCTAAAAAAGAAACTCCAGGTACATTTTCAGGAGATAATTATCTTTAAACATCTGCATTATTAACCCTTTCCCTCTCAGAAGCAAAGTGAAAATGGCTATGTGCAAACAGCATAAAACCAGAACAGCTTGCGAGTAACTTACAGTATGTTCAGGTTTTAAGCTGTTTGCTGCTCATCAGTATCTAAGGGTTGAAAATGAAGCCTTTAAAACTTGAATAAAGTCAGAAAGGTCTTTTATTAAATAAAACTTTCTAAGGGACTACAAATGCATAAAAATATGTATCAAGGTGGCAAAGAGTTAAAGGCAAGTGAACGATTGCCCATAAAAACTGAACATAAAACATACCGGTACAACACAACAAACAATACAACATAAAGCACAAATGTGATTAAATTATCTGCCATCTTGTAGTATCATCAACAAAATCAGTTGTACATTTAACAATAATTTGCTTATTGCCCATTAAACAACCCTTTTCTTATTCCATGGATAATAAACTATTCATTCAGACTTACACTGTCGTATGAATATACACACAACACTCTCAAGCATAATTAATTCCTTTTTTTCCGCATGTATGAATGTTTTATAGTGATCATGATGAGCTGTAAAATGCTTAAGTGAATAAAATATTTGTTCTGTTCTCTTGTGTAAATCCTGTGCATCATAATACACTTCGCTGTTTATTAGCCAATGATAACATATGCCTTGATATATCATATATTATTTCTTACAACTAGAACTGTTTGGTTCTAGACCTGACAAACTGCCCCCCCCCCCAACCACCACCACCAATGGTCCGCTATGTTGAAAAGCAAATTACTCTAGAATGTGTTGATCACTGTTGTTAAAAAGAGTGTCTTGCAATGTTCACTTCACCTTGATGACATATTTGGAGTTTCTACTCAAATTCAAACGTGAACATAGTTTGCTCCACCAACATTTTATTCCAACTGACCTGCTGAATGAAGCACTGACCAACAAACAGACCCAAAGTGTGACGCGAATAGACCCCATGTAAACGTTCCCTGGCGGGGGCTACACAAACAAAACGGGCGTACATACCTGCCCCAGCATCTCTTTGAAGGACAGTGCAAGGGTGACTTTATAGGAACACGAGGGGTCCAGATGCAGATATAGCTCCACATGGTCGTTAGTGGCGCTAGCAGTGTCCCATGAGTACTCGCCACTTTGTATGTTGATGATGGGATCTGGTGGAACGTTCTGAAGCCTTATACTGAGGTTACCACTCTGAGAATACCTGCAAGAGACATCAAGTATTAACCATGAACCAGGAACAGAAATTTCTTTTCTTGGAAGGGTTGAGTCTTGGGACTAGTAGTCTCCTCTGCCTCTCCCAGCTTCATTTATCTGGTGTAAGAGGTACCTGCCTCTCCCAGCTACATTTATCTTGTGTTAGAGGTACCTACCTCTCCCAGCTTCATTTATCTGGTGTAAGAGGTACCTGCCTCTCCCAGCTACATTTATCTTGTGTAAGAGGTACTTGCCAATCTATTTGCCAAATGTAATCTGGTGCTTTTCTGGCTCTTTTGATATATACAGGTACTGAATTTTTGTTTTCTGAATTAATTGTTTCTAATATTTCCATGGGACAACAAATACTTGGCATTGATTCCAATACAAACATGTGTTTGGACCCAAAATTGTTTAGTCTAAAATACTGCATATTCTGAGTTTACACATCTATATTTACTTACAGCACTAAGGTCTGTTACTATGGGAATGATTTCCATGCATGCAACCCAACTTTGCAAAGGAAGGCAAACGCTTTGCCCCCTTTTTTCAAAACAAAGGTTTTACATGGCCTACATGTACAATGATTGGTGTACACCGAAGGTGACAAGGAAGGGAGTCGTAGCTGTCAGTGTGTAACCTGACTATCTCCTGGCCGTTGAAAAATGGTGTCAATGATTACTTTAAAAAAACATGATGAAATACATATGATCTGCAATGAAATTGTAACAGCATTCAATTTATGGCAAGATATGTGTGGTAATTTATATGGCACATTTACAAGTAATCAAAGAAATAAGGTTGTATACTGTTAATTATGGAAAGGGATGATTACATCATCTTTATATTTTTGGTCTATAGTTTGCTTGACGTGTGTTTGATGTAACTTGTGAATGGAAGTTTTCCTCTTTTTCCGATTGGTCATTCATTATCATTTAGCATATGTCAAATGAGTGTTTTAATGAGCTTATATTGATTTTCCTGTATAAAAAAACTCAGCCTTCAAGATGGTGGTACACAATTATTGCTTTCGGCTTAAGACTGACTATAAGTTCTTAAAATTATGGTATTTAAAATTCATTAACGTTGACTACAACAACGGATAAAGATGGAATGTGCAAAAATTACTTCACCTCGAACGCCTTGTGCTCAGGTGAGCTTATATCACATTACAATTAAAGTTAAGATTTTCACTGCCTATATATATCCTCCAATTACCTTGAGTCGAGCGGTTAAGAAAACAAATAAAATAATTTATAATTAAATTCGAACAATGATGTTCTTTTAAAGATTTATTTCATTCACGTTAAATCCATGTCAAAATTGTTCATTTACAGCGTGTTTGACCACGCAAAGCAGATAGTTCTAAACACACATGCAAATTACATTCACTATGCGCGTTGTTTACCTTGACGCGAGATGTCACATCCATAAATCGAAGGTATTAGATTGCAATAGGCATGAGGTCAACAAAACGTCAAAATTCGATTCACTGAACACATTTATAGAAACTGAAATATTAAATTTATCTTTTTGTATAAGTTCTATTTACAATTTAACAAGTTTCTGTGTTATCGGTTGATCTTTTTAGAGCAAAATTGACACGAAAAAGTGCTCAAGAATTGCAAAAAAACAACGTTCGTAATTCTTTCAAATAAAACTTCGGCATATATATTACTATTAAAAGATTTGATAAAATTATCATCCAATCGGGTGTACGGACTGAACGTGCGTGTATCTCATGTCACCTATTTTCGCGATATGAGCGCACAGATTGTTCCATGGTATATTTTCTGGGAATCGTGAAAAAAAATTTCTTTAAAGGGGCCTTTTCACAGATTTTTGCATGTTTTGAAGTTTTTCATTAAATGTTGTTTATTTATAAATGTAAACATTGGATCTAAAAAGCTCCAGTAAAAAATCAAGAATAACATTTAAAAATAGAAAAAAAAGTAAACCTCAGCAGGGCTCGAACCACTGACCCCTGGAGTCCTGGAGTAAAAACTCTACCAATTAGACCGCTCGACCATCCTGCCAAGTATGTATAACCAACGTATTTTATACTTCATATAAGCAATCTATTTAGTTTCACAAAATATAACGACAACAACAGAACTCTCAAATTTTTAAATTGTTTCGCGTTGCAACGCTTTATAATTTTCAGGTTTTTAAATCGTCGAAAGATGCATATAATGGCTATTATTAAAGCATGGTAAATGTTCAGTATTACTGTTTCCTCACAAATATCATAACTAAAACAAAAATTTGCGAATCTGAAACAACTTTTTTCAATTTTGTCAATTTACCAAAACGTGAAAAGGCCCCTTTAAAATAAATCAAATACATGAAAGTAATGTGTTTACCCTGATGCAGTGGTCTGCAATTTATGTGCAAATTTAATATGTGTACCGAAAAAAATGCGCGGAATATGCATAAATTTGGATGATTTAAGTTGAAGATTTTGAAATGAAATTAACTTGTTTTTTTTCCTTATTTTAGTCGTGTCTGTACTTATTTTCAAGGGCAGTTATGTTAGTAAAACATAATACTCTTAGCACATTAGTGTGACGTCATCACAAGAGCCCCGTTCTTAATGTAAACAAAGTGATCAAAATTAGGTTATGCTCGAAATAAGGGAATCGTAAAATATTAGAATAATTTGAATAAATTACAACAATGTGAAACACATACCCAACAAATCTGTAGGAGTCTTCGTTGTTCCATGGGATATGTAACCTTATAACACTTCCAGCATGGTCATCTGTCAAGGACATATTTCCCAAAGTATGATAATTGTTTGTAGCTAATGAAGTCACTCGCAAATATATTATTTGTGTAATGATTATAAAGTTAGACCAATTTTCAGCATATAAGTCTTTTGAACTGGTTGTTATTTAGCATTGAAACAATGTAAGCTACAGCAAAACAAATCATTCTTCACTTTGACTAACATTCAGACGGATTCTCATCAATGGCATGATTAAATGCCAGAAATATATGTCAGGTTAAAATGATTTAGGCAGAAAATCTGAATATATAACTTTTTAACATGTTTCCCTCAAACTTGAGTATTGTTGTAAATTGAAATTTCAGATTGTGTACATTATAAAATTGTATCTTTATAACATATATAAGGTGCTGTGTTGAATGAACTCTGATGCCCCATCTTTATAACATATATAAGGTGCTGTGTTGAATGAACTCAGATGCCCCATCTTTATAACATATATAAGGTGCTGTGTTGAATGAACTCTGATGCCCCATCTTTATAACATATATAAGGTGCTGCGTTGAATGAACTCTGATGCCCTTATCGTTGAAGCCTTGCCAGTATCAATTAATTGGCCTTATGAATAAATCTTCATCCAAAATTAGGTCTATAAAAAGGAAAAAATGAGGTCATTGTATCAATGAGAGTGTGCTTTATGGTGGATGAAAGCTCTTTTGATTTGCCAAGAATGTTGACCTTCTGAATTAGTGAAAAGAAGGGAAATGTCAAGGTAAAAATCAGGTCAGGTGATTTGGTTCAGTTTAGAGCATTCACATCAATAACGTCAATAAAGTATCATAACTATATGGCAAGCAGTATGGATGTTATACCAAATGTGTCTTTTGGGTTAACAGAGTTGGAGTTTGCATCTTCTATATAGGTCTAAGATCAAAGTGGGCAGATGTCAACGTCGACAGGTGATGTAGGTGTTTGGTAAGTTTTCAAGACATCATCCATGTAAGTATAAAACTTTGGAGGAAGCAGTGTCAATGTTAAAAAAAAACATTAATTTGAGAAAACCAATTATTTTGACCTTCTGAATTAATCTGAGTCTGAAAGTAGGCCAATATGAAGATAAAAAGGAAGTAAGGGTGATGTGGGTGTGTTGATAGTCTCCAGAGATATTTTTAATGCTAGTAAAGACATTTTTATGCAGTAAAGAAGCTTCACAATACGCCTGATTTGGGTTAAACAAGAATTTCAACCTTCTCAATAAGTCAAAAAGAAGGTCGATGTCACGGTCAAAATGAGGTCGCAAGATGTGGATGTCTTAAGTGTTCATAGCAGCAAGCTACCATTTATGCAAGTATCAAACTTTGCAGCAAACAGTATTGATGTTATATGCAAGGTGTCATCTTAGGTTTACCTCGTACGGACGGACAGACTGAATAACAGACAGGCCAATTACTATATGCCTCTCAGCTTCAGTAGATGCTAGGGGGGTGGGAGAGAATAAAAATCCTCACAGGAAGTCCTTAAGTAGCATAACAACCCACCCGGTTTGGGCTCCCTGCATTTTGCTGTATGCAGCTGCACTGTGTACACCTTGAGAACGTTGTTCATGTTGTACAGTTTGAGCCTGTAGAAGGCTGCATCAGTTCCCAGGTCCAGTATGAGAGTGCCCTTGGTGATGCTCTCTGGGTACGAGAACATCGTCTCCATGAGACCGGGTACCGTGTTACTGAGGTGGCGCTTGTCTCGCCTGTACACGTCCCACAATATCTCCACCTAATGAAAGATCAAAGAAGTGGACTGGTTAATGAATGGACGAAAGATGGTGCTATAAATGATGGGCTTAAAACTAACTTAATAACAATAGAGTCTCAACTGACTTAGTGGCAACCTGAGAACAACCAGCACCTGCCTAACCAGTCAGTCTATGTTATCCCTCACACAAATTCTTCTATATTACACCTGAGAACAACGGTCACCTGTCCCTAATGGCAAATAGCCAGTATATTTCGCTCCCAAAGCCTTTTTTTCACCTGAGTATAGCAATGCAGGTCATTTCGAGGTGCGAACATTTAACACTCCAATCAATCTGAGTTTTTGACTAATCTCTAATGCAGGCACAGTTATAACACCATAGCATGTGCAAGTGAACAATTAATAGATTTCTAAGGTTTCAGCAATAACAATAAGCTATAGAGTATTGTTATCAGCAGACAATAAAAGAATTAGTGATCGTAAACTGTGGTAAAACAGTCATCGTCCTGAAATTTATGAAACAAACTTTAGACATTTATGCACGTGGATTTTTTTACATTTTACATGTTAAACTCCTGTTCAATTTCCAGCGGAGAATCTAACACCATATGTAACCAAAGTGTCCTACTTTCAGTTTAAAAGAGCGATGCGTAATTAATACTTTCTTGGATGTAACGTCAATGACAAATGACGACCATTATTAAACAAATATCTTCCAATGATTGTAATACCAACTGTCTGATTTACTGAATGAACGAGATGCACAAGTAAACAACAATACTATTGTTGAATTTAAATCAATTTATCAAGATATTAATTTGTATTATTCAATAGAAATAATTTGTGTTATTATACTACATTATCCCTTGCCTGACCGCTGTTCTCAAATTGGACTGTATAACTATGTAACTTAATGCTCTGTATGGTATCATTCTTATAAAGTTAGTCTCTCCTTAGCAAAAATCCAGTTTAGATGGAGAGTGTTGGCCTTGATTAGCATGTGCCGACTGCACAAGTTTATTTGGGACAAAACTTTATGCACATTCATTAAGCCCCATTTTCCCATAACAGAACTCATATTTATATTTAACATGTTTCTAAAATAAAATAAATGGAAAACATTGCACAGAAATGAACAAAATTACCAACCTTGATTTCCTATTAAATTATAGAGGTGTTTAGCTATTGTTATACTTCAAGTATTGGAGCATACCTTAAAATGGATGAGGTAGAAGACAGGCCTGTTTTACATGTAAGTAATTATCAGCATTACCTGTTTCTCTGTTGCTGGCACTATCACCACAATGTGAGTGACTCGCAACATGTCCTCTGCATTCAGGTCCAAGTGGACAACCTTAAAGGTGAGAGAAACGGGCAAAGAACATAATGTTGTTATGAAAATAATATTATTTATAATTCAAACGGATATATTCTACTGCAGTGGACCA
The DNA here is from genome assembly GCF_020536995.1 of Dreissena polymorpha. Classification (NCBI taxonomy): domain Eukaryota; kingdom Metazoa; phylum Mollusca; class Bivalvia; order Myida; family Dreissenidae; genus Dreissena; species Dreissena polymorpha. The sequence continues at coordinate 108,957,242 of NC_068356.1, read as the reverse complement.
TACAAAGAGATTTGTATGACAATGGATTTATATATTTATACAAATCTAGGAATAATTTGCCTGACAGAAACGTTTTGTGAAGCATTTGTATATTTTCAACAGTAGTTTTCAGAGTTTGGCTATGATTTAAAACACAAAACATATTAATTTCTCGTAATTGTGGAAACAACATAAGAAAAGATAGAGAGCAGTAATTATATTCATTTAAGACTGAATTCCTTATAATAAATAGTGGGAATAAAAGTCCGTGTTTTTCTGAATATAAATTAACAATGCAGTACCTTTTTATTGGAATACAAAGGTGGCAGTACATTTCCAGTGAACGAGATATCATGGCATGATGTGCTGGAATGCAAAACAAGCAATGAGTTAATGAAAATAGTGACATGTCTATTAGAGCTTGTGTCATTTGTCTATGAATGTAAACTACAAATCATTTCCTGAAAAGCATCTGTAAATACACATAATATTTATCAAATTGTATCAAGAGATGTGAATTCATTATTTTTGCCAAAGCTAGGGTCTAATTGATAGACTAAAGTGCCACCAGAACATCAATAATCATTTGCCTCATGTACCTCAAACCAAAGGCCATATCAATCTGAATTGCTGGGCATAATGCATGCAAGTAACAAACACTTGATTTTCAAATTGAATACTTGAATTTCAACTTGAAAGACATGTAAAGACAAAAATGTTTTGTTTTGTTTGTAACCAATTTTTCAAACAAGAGTGCCCTGAACCACTCACTAGATGTATGATATCAGGAATTTGCAAATCATATCATTTACATGCCAATAAACTAGAGGCAGAGCTCTCTTTTTTCGAAGCTACTTTTATCTTTTAATTTAGTAATAAAATAATAAAATTCTGAAAATTTTCACAAAATTGAATGTTTTTTTCAATACCTTTACCCAATTAGAAGACAATGTGAATTGTGCGAGTAAAAAATTGTGTTAGAAGCTTAATGAAAAGGTACCCAAGTGTTTGACCACACATTGAAAACTAGATGTCTAAAATGTTTAAACAAGGTTTTATGACAATTGTGCAATAAACATGACAGATAGTATTCACATGTTTGTTTTTTTAATTTGACCTTGTGACTTTGTTTTGATACACATGACCCAGTAAAAACCTATGCCAAGACTTCATTGTTTGTTTGTTTTCAATGTTTTCAAATATTAATAGTCGCAGCAGTTAGTTAACCTACTCACAGTCAATGTTTTCAAATATTAATAGTGGCAGCAGTTAGTTAACCTACTCACAGTCAATGTTTTCAAATATTAATAGTGGCAGCAGTTAGTTAACCTACTCCAGCAGTTAGTTAACCTACTCACAGTTTTCTTACTTGAATTACAGGTAGCCATGAAAGGTGGTAGAAATAATTTCATAATCAATACACACACAAATCATGTGGGAAGGCTAGAATAACAAGAGCACCGCATAACGGGTGCCACCCTTGGCTGCGGGTGCAGTTTTTAATAAATGAAAGCTTGTCAGATTTTTTATTTTTTTTTAGAAGTCACAGTGACCTTGACCTTTGACCTAGTGACCCAAAAATGGGTGTGGCATGTAGAACTCATCAAGGTGCAGCTACATGTGAAGTTTCAAAGTTGTAGGTTGAAGCACTTTGATTTAAGAGCCAATGTTCCAAACCTTAACAAAATGTAAAGGTTTTAGCACGACGCGGACGGCGGACGACGAGCTGGCTATGACAATACCTCGGGTTTTCTCTGAAAACAGCCTAGCTAAAAACAGGAAATCCTATAGGACTATAGTTCACTAACAACTGAGCTAGTCTGCTTGATTTTACCAGTGGGTAAATTGAAGGTTACACTTATGGAACTTGGTGACAGGTAAGTCACCTCATACAATTGCCCCAAGCACAAGTATGAAGTTTCATTTGAATATCATTAGTATTTAAAGAGATATGTAGTTGTTGAATGCAAACATTAACCTAAATTAACCTAAATTTTGTTTGCATGCATGCTTTAACCAGATTTTTAAAAGGGGCATAATCATGCTAAATAGCTGATAACAGTAGAGGTCTATAGAAGAATGTTAACAAAGTCCCTGAACACAAAAATAGAAGCACATTTATCTGAAAATTGCATGCCACAGTTATGGTACTTGGCCAGTAACCTCACACAATTATCCTGAACACATGTGTGAAGTTTAAATTGAATACCTGTATAAGAAACAGTGATATGGAAATGTTGCAGTTTTAGCTTAACCAAGTTCCTTTGTGCAAAAAAGGGGCAAAAATCTGCTGAATTCTCCAGATGTGAGTTGCAAAACTTGTCCATTGACCTCAAACAATGACCCTGATCACATGTGTGAAGTTTCAATTGTATACCTTAAGAAGAAACATTCATATAAAAAAGTTGCATGTTTACCTTATTCAATTGTATCAGTACAAAAAGGGGCATAATTCTGCTATTGCAGATCTGAGTTATGAAACTTGATTTGTGACTCACACAATGACCAAAATTGCAGAAGCCATTTTAATGAATAATCAAGCTATAGTATATATAAGTTCTCCCCAAAGAATTACTTGCCATGTACATCAGGCAGGGGACCTATGTCCAAGTCTTGACTTACCAATGCTCTTCCCCTTCCTTTCGTTCACAGACACAAACCCAGCTATCGTGCATCTGGGGAGGGAAAAACAGGGATTAATGTACCAAAGATATATTTAGTTTTTCATAGGTGTTATCATTAATGTAAACAAAAAACAATGTCATTTGTCTAATCATATTTTATTTTAGCTCGCTTTTTCTTTTCAGGTTTAAATTCTATGAAATAAATCACCTTTTTCTCCTGAATAATTCAATTACCAGAACATTTGACTTGCAACATGGCATTTTCCATTGGACCTGTCTTTAAGACATCACTCAGGTCTGACAGTCTGACACTTTTGGAAATGCCTGTTACTGTCAAGAAAATATTCGCTAACCAGTGTACCCTTACGACTTCACCTGCAACATTGAACTTGACTTACGATATTTGACTGCACCATTGCATGGTCTACATCGTCAAACAGTCCAATGGGGATGGACAGATATGTCATCTCATCAACCTGAAGCAAAAAAACGAAATGACAACACTTTTGGCTTTAATGGTGTTTTTAAAGAAAGCCTAGCCTATGTGGAAAGTGTTGTCCCTGTCAATAACCAGTGCAGACTGCATAGGCTAATCAGGGACAGTAGTTAAATTAAAATTACGCATATACATTAGGCCCCAATTTATCTGAGCACGGCTCAAATTTATCATCACAACAAATAAGAACTGTCTGGAAGGATATCATTTTTTAAATTGATCCTTTTTTTAAACTACAGAGCTTCTGTACATAGCTGGGAATGACAACAAAATTTGGTGTACACAAAGTCTTCATTGGATGACAAAAAATAATATCAATAAGAACTATTATTTCCCTAAGTTGCAATTTTTCTTAATGATCTCAGATGCTACGTATGTTAATTTAAAATCTCAGTATATCTCATTTTTTAAATCATTCCTAAAATCACAGCCTTTAAATGTGTTTCTTACATTCAGTAACACCAGGATGAATAACATGTTTAATAATGACACAAAGAATAACTGTTATGTCTATCATATATTTTTATTATAGATCATTTAACGCAAAACAATTTGAAGAAAGAAAAAAAACCTCCTTCTATACTATACAACTGACTTTCTTCATGGTCACCAACAGAACATTATTTAGTATGCTCAAAAACAAGCAAACACAAAAACAATTACCACAAGACATAGTTATTGCATAGCATCCGCTATTAAACAGTGCTCTCATCTCTTGTATTGTTTGTTGTTTTGTACATACATTGTATTTTTCAATTATCATACTGTTTATTTTATGTGCAAAATTCACATATTAACTAACTATTCTGTCAGCACATACCTAAGCTACTTTTATTTTTATCAAAGAAAATTAAATGTCTTTTCCCAAAGAGAACGATACAACTCAACCCCGGAGCCAAGATGTCATTCGCTGACCTTATCTTTCCTCCATCTGTGAAGCTTGCTATTGACTTCTGACCACTGACCGGGCTGGAGTGTGAGGGTGTCGGGCCAGTGGGTGACATGACCTATGGATCCCGGGTTCTGAACGAAGTGGTGACGGAACACGTGCATTCTGTAGGCAATGTCATCAGACACCTGCAGTGAATTACAAACGATTTTATTTTGGCGTCAAATTTGGGGCAACAATTCAGACCCATTCCCAATTGAAAACAAGGGACAAAATTGTCACAAAACCAGGTTTTCATTGTGAAAAAAAAATCTGATAAAGGGAGAAAACTCAAACTGAACTTTTGAAATGAACAAACAAAATTAACCCCCTTTGTAAGTTTGTTTTAAAAAAAAATCTATTTTTAGTCGTGGCGACCTTGACATTGGAGATATTGCCGTGATTCTTTTTTCGTGCGACACACCGTCCCATGATGGTGAACAAATGTGCCAAATGATTTTAAAATCTCACAATGAATGACATAGTTATGGCCAGGACAAGCTCATTTATGGCCATTTTTGACCTTTGAACTCAAAGTGTGACCTTGACCTTGGAGATATCGACGTAATTATTTCGCGCGACACATCGTCCAATGATGGTGAACAAATGTGCCAAATGATTTTAAAATCTGACAATGAACGACATAGTTATGGCCCGGACAAGCTTGTTCCGCCCGCCCGCCAGCCAGCCAGCCAGCCCGCCCGCATTCGCCAATCTAATAACCAGTTTTTTCCTTCGGAAAACCTGGTTAAAAAGTATATATTTTTGCCAAAATGACTTCCTTAAATTGCCAACTAAAGGTTTCCAAAATATAAAAAATAAAATTATTTCAACATTATGTTCATTTCTCTATCCAGCTGCATATAATATTGAAAACAATTGTGTTCTTTTTTAAAGCAAAAAACAACAACACTGATTTCCCAATTTTAGTCAAAACAAAGAATTGTTTTCCAATCCAATGGGCCCCAAGCCTAATTTCCAAAATGGTGGAAAAAAAAACACTGATAACCGGTATTGGGGAAATTTATTTGTTCCCATCTTCGTAGCTACATTGATAAATACTACTGTTATGCGATAATCAACTAAGCTGTATTTCCAGTCAAAATGTAACACCCTGTTAGATATGTGACATCAATATATATATTATGTAATTAAGTGAGTTGCCCTACACCTACGAATAATTACTGGTGTTCAGGAAATCTGATTCCTTTTCCTCATCTTTGTAGCTGCATGTATGAATTCAACTACGTGCAGTTGCAATAAATGTAGCTGTATTTCCAGTTGAAATTTACCACCCTGTTAGTTATTGTGACATCAACATCTACTTTTCTTGAGTGTTAGTTAGTTGTTTTATTTTAAAAAATACCTGTGTAAATGAAAGGGCAAAAACTCTGGATATTGTATGATACATTGAACACAAGGAATAGTATAAGCAGTGTTGAATACAACTCAGTTTATCTTGCTAAATAATATAAACAGATATTACATGCTTCCAATCTTTAAAGACTAGCAGGAATACCTTGTTTACATATTTATTCAACAAGAGACTAGCATTCTTTATTGAAACAGCTCATAAATGAGTACAGTCTTTGAACATAAAACTGGATTTTCACAAAAGTTTTAATTAAAATAGATGTAAACATATAGCGTGACTAAGTAGTATTTTGAAATTGATTACACAGTCAATTTAAATGAAGTATCTGATAAAACATTTTATTGAGGAATGTTTAACATGTTACATGTACAGTAACTGTTTTATACTAGTTATTTACAGGATATGTCTAATGGACAATAAAACAATTTTATAATAAAACATCATTGACTTTAATAGTGTAGTGTCCGTTGTTGACTAAATATGTTTTCATACCATTCATATTTTTGTATTACATATCCAATTTTAGGCAATTGTATAAACCAAACACATATATCACTGGGTCAGGTCAAAGCTAGGCTAAGTAATAATAGCATATGTCACATTCTCAGAATTTTGCATTATGGCATTGATAGTCAAAGTCAACTTTATTATAGGTGAATTTCTTAATCAAGACAAACACATCTCATCACTGTTCCTTACCACATGGGTGTCTTCTCTGACGATATCAAACATGGACCTTACGAAAGCCAACACAACCTGTTTGCACCAAACTATACAGCGATGGTCGGTGGACACCCAGGCTTTTGGGATATGGGTAGTCTAAAAATAAAGTAGGATAATGGAATTATTTATTACTATGAGAATATCTATGAGAATATCCAAATGCTTCAATAGAAACACAGCAAACTTTGACAAAAACACTTTTTGTTGAATTCTTATTGTTTCAGAGAAATGGAAACAATTTTAGCTTCTGTTACAGTGATAACCCTGTAACTGCAAAGCTCTGCATGTCCACTTTTTTTAAGGGAAGGAGAAAAAGGGTTTTGGAATAACAGCTTCTTACTGTTTCTTAAAATTTCCTCTGTTAATAAAATGTCAGTCCAGTATTGGACAATAACTTTGAGAATTCATACAGTTTGCAAACATAGAAGAACATTTCTTACCGATGAGCTGATACCTCTTTCTTCATCTGTAATCTGAAGTACAGTTTTGAACAGACTTTCACTAGTTTTTATTTTCTTGTCTAAAACAATGTTGCAGTAATACCAATCAAACTTCAACCTGCCAGATCAACAGGACTTTAACAATCAAATCTCTCAGAACGACACAGCTTAAGTATATTATTTTACTATAAAATTTGTTATTTATTCTGGTTCTAACAGTGACAATGTGACAAATCATACTAATCTATGTAAGGGCCTTGTTTTCCTTCTTTAGCAATGAGGTATGAAAGCCCCATCCTCATGATTTACTATAAGTTTTTGAAGACTCTTAGTTGACTTCAGTTGTATCGCAGCTTATTGAAGGTGTAAGGGTAAATGACAAAATCATAATTAGCATAGTTTGATTAAATTGAATTTAATCATTAAACTTTCATTCTCCAGTATATCACATGCTTATCTATGTGCTTGATGGACAAAGTTTATATTTGGAGTACTTTTGAAAAAACAAGAGATGTGTTCGCCAGAAACACAATGCCCCCTATTGCGCCGCTTTAATTTTTTTTTATACCTTTGACCTTGAAGGATTACCTTGACCTTGAAGGATGACCTTGACCTTGAACTTCCACCACTCAAAATGTGAAGCTTTATGATAACGCCGCTTTGAATATTTTTTTAAAATTGACCTTTGACATAGAAGGATGACCTTAACCTTGAAGGATGACCTTGACCTTGAACTTCCACCACTCAAAATGTGCAGCTTCATGAGAACACCACTTTGATTTTATTTTTTTTTACCTTTGACCTTGAAGGATGACCTTGCCCTTGAACTTCCACCACTCAAAATGTGCAGCTTCATGAGATACACATGCATGCCAAATATCAAGTTGCTATCTTCAATATTGAAAAAGTTATTGCCAATGTTAAAGTTTTCAGACAGACAGAGGCCATATATTTGACATTTGACCTTGAAGGATGACCTTGACCTTCATCTTTCACCACTCAAAATGTTCAGCTCCATGAGATACACGTGCATGCCAAATATCAAGTTGCTATCTTCAATATTGAAAAAGTAATGGCCAAAGTTAAAGTTTACGGACGGACGGACAGACTGACTGACATACTGACGAACAGTTCAACTGCTATATGCCACCCTACCGGGGGCATACAAAATCGGTAGAACAAAGTCAAACATATTAAATGATTTTATATTCATTGCAAAATTATCTTTTAGTTATTAATACTGGAACAGGACCACATGCTTTCTTTGTTCAGTCACATTACACACAGAAATGTGAACACTGTCATGGCAATAGGTATTGTCAAGATCACCTTAAAATCAAAATAATTTAGTGTCTGAAAACTTAAGAGTGATTATGATTTCCCCCCAAGAGAATTTCTTTAATATGATGTAAGTTTACTCAAATTTCATGTTCGCCATGGACAAATCTCTTCGCCTTTCTTAGTTTTGTTGATTTGTGGAAGGCTAAAACCTTTTCCCAAATCAAGAAAAAAGCCCTTGATGTTTCAAAACATGCAAAAATGTCATCTTACCCCGTCAAGTGGTGTCAATCCCCCTCGGACCTGTACATCGTACTCCCCACCACCGCTAGACACAAGAGTCACATGAGCAAGCGTAGTGTTGCCGTGCGCCCGCCAGTACGTGTTCACAGCCTGGTGATAGGAGGCCAGATCTGCATCCGTGACTACAACAGGGGACTGGTTGGGCGTGGCTTGCATGTAGATGGTATTCACCTATATATCGAAAATATTGTAATAAGCAACAAGAATCTGTCATTCTACATGATTATTCCTGTGACCAATGGAAATTACAGAGCTCCAGATAAGGGTCGTATTTTCGTAACTACGAATTATTTTCAAGTCCGTTACGTATTTATTTTAAAATCTTGTCGTACCATTAAGAATGACAAAATCAAGTTACGAATATTATTTTTACATCGGTTCGTATCGATTTTTATTGAGTTTTTTTCACGTATTACAGATCTTTGTGGTGCTTATATAGAATGGTTATCAGGTTTGTTTAACAAAGCGCATTTTTTCAAATAAAACCGGCGTATACATTCTATCTGTCAAAGAACAATGGCGGCGCCCAGAGAGCGTCCTAAAAAACTGCAAAGCGTCCAAAAAACACGCTTTTAACATATTGTACGCAAAGTGAGCCGAAGTTAAATGTTTAGAAAGACATTATAGAAAAGATCTTATACGATGTTATATGTTCAGTTACGGACACAGTCGGAAAAGCTAAACAAAAACACGACACGACGGGTCCAAACTTAAACACACAAAAAAACATTGAACGAGTGGAAGGGACAAGTTGCGTGGCTAATCGTTGAAAAGATTGAAGGGGAGAACCGTTTTAAATGTGAAATATGTAAAAAATCATCTAAGGCATGCAATCTAAGCACAGTTTGGGCATATGAAGGTATTGGAAAAATAAAATTGTATAATACTGAAAAGACACCGTTGAACTCGTATAAATAAAGTTGCTAGTATGTTTATTTTGATTTTTTTGCATGAAAATAACCATTATTATTTATTTTTAGGTCATTTAGAAAAAATAAGAATTATTTTCCAAAACTTAGTAATAACGTTAAGAATAAAATTTCAGAGTTAAGAATTCTTTTTGAAAATCTGGTAGTAATTTAAGAATTTCACAAAACCTTATCTGGAGCTCTGAATTATCAGGTTTAAAAATTGTAACTTATAATAAATAAATTGTATTCCTATCAATGATTGAGTTTATTTGTTGTTTGCATTTTTGAACATTTGATCAATTTAAAGATTAAAATCAATTGGAAACAATTGCCATCAATAGATAAATTTCCAAAATTGACCTTGTGGTCAGTAAATTACATCACTGATGAAAAAACACTTACTTTTACCAAAAGTAATCAGGTAACAAGGGACAAAATTGTCACAAAACCAGGTTTTCATTGTGAAAAAAAACCTGATAAAGGGAGAAAACTCAAACTGAACTTTTGAAATGAACAAAAAAAATTAACCTCCTTTGTAAGTTTGTTTTTTAAAAAAATCTATTTTTAGTCATGGCGACCTTGACATTGGAGATATTGACGTGATTCTTTCGTGCGACACACCGTCCCATGATGGTGAACAAATGTGCCAAATGATTTTAAAATCTCACAATGAATGACATAGTTATGGCCAGGACAAGCTCATTTATGGCCATTTTTGACCTTTGAACTCAAAGTGTGACCTTGACCTTGGAGATATCGACGTAATTATTTCGCGCGACACACCGTCCAATGATGTTGAACAAATGTGCCAAATGATTTTAAAATCTGACAATGAACGACATAGTTATGGCCCGGACAAGCTTGTTCCGCCCGCCCGCCAGCCCACCAGCCAGCCCGCCAGCCAGCCAGCCCGCCCGCATTCGCCAATCTAATAACCAGTTTTTTCCTTCGGAAAACCTGGTTAAAAAGGAACCATATCAAACAATAATGAATAGTCTGGCATTTTAAGGTACCAGTAAATTGCATAACCTAAAACTTACATATGTATAGAAAAATGTCAAACTACCTGATTAGCATTGAAGTTTGGCAGTGTAAACAATCCCCTAGCCACCAGCCCACCCATGGAATGACCCACAAGAATGATCGTCTTCGGTTTTATTTCTGCGTTTTTGTACAGACCAAATATCTTCTTGATGGCTTCATGCACAAACTCTGTCTGATCCTGGAGGCAGGATCCATACAATCCGGAATATTCCTCGTTGAGATCAACAGAGAAAAAGTTGAAGTGGTACAGCTTACGCTTGTCGACTGCCCGGCGAAATGCCACAGACGCCAGAGATCGTACTTTGCAGCAAAAAAAAAAAGAGTAAATAAAGTATTATAAGTGGAATAACTTAAGATTGTTGACATATATTTTATGCATGCTGCCTGGTATAATGCTACAATGATTGGGAACTGGACAGTACAGTTCATAAACATTAACATGAGAAATATGGGCATTGAAAAAGGAATACCTAGAATAAGAACAACAGAAATAATCATGTATAAATATTTTGTTAAAACTGTGTATTAAGGTATTAAGGGTGATGTGGCATGTAGACAATTTAACACACAGATTCTTACAAAATATTTACATGCTCAAATAGCCGTGCATCAGAATGACAAAGAGTAAGGGGTTTATTTCAGAAATTTAAGAATCAACGAAAGCTTATAATGTAAAAAAAATAGGAAAGCAAAGAATTTTAATAGGTAAAACAATGGTAAAAAAATACAAGAAGGTAGCAACTAATGATAAGCACCTTGTTTGTAGCTTCCCGCATTTCCTGGAATAAACAGCACTGGAACACCTGTCATTTGCATTGACCTGTAAGATAACAATAACAATGTGTGATGGTCCTGCAGGAATGATCATAATTCAACCAAAATGAGAGAAAACTGTACACTGCTAGTGAAAAGAATTTCAAAAATACACATATTCAATTATATATTGAGAATAAAGAAATAGCATGTGACTTACTGTAAAGTAACAGCGTACTGCCTGAAAAATAAGAATAACCACAATATGGATAATATCTTGACATCATGCATTAAAACATAACAGAATTAAGTGACTGAATTAAATTACATTATAATAATTGTAGGTACATATAAAATATTATGAATGCACAAGGCTAATTTTTTCTGACCAAACTTGTGTAGGTATATAATGTGTGGGTCTGTTTATTGCATCATATTTTAATTAGGAGCAGTGAATATCAAAATTACTAGCTGACACACAACCATTTGTTCATCATTAGAGCCAAGAGCGGTTTAGATTCCATACATGCACATGATAATAGAACATTCATGAAAACATTTAAAAAAAGAACAAGGGACAAAATTGTCACAAAACCAGGTTTTCATTGTGAAAAAAAATCTGATTAAGGGAGACAACTCAAACTGAACTTTTGAAATGAACAAACAAAATTAACCCCCTTTGTAAGTTTGTTTCAAAATAAATCTATTTTAAGTTGTGGTGACCTTGACATTGGAGATATTGACGTGATTCTTTCGTGCGACACACCGTCCCATGATGGTGAACAAATGTTCCAAATAATTGTAAAATCTCACAATGAATGACATAGTTATGGCCCAGACAAGCTCATTTATTGCCAATTTTGACCTTTGAACTCAAAGTGTGACCTTGACCTTGGAGATATCGACGTAATTATTTCGCGCGACACACCGTCCAATGATGGTGAACAAATGTGCCAAATGATTTTAAAATATGACAATGAACGACGTAGTTATGGCCCGGACAAGCTTGTTCCGCCCGCCCGCCAGCCCGCCAGCCAGCCAGCCAGCCAGCCAGCCAGCCAGCCAGCCCGCCAGCCAGCCAGCCAGCCAGCCCGCCCGCATTCGCCAATCTAATAACCATTTTTTTCCTACGGAAAACCTGGTTAAAAAAACCTGGTTAAAAACCCTAAAGAAAATTACAGTGGTTAAGATTGAAAACCCTGCCTGTGAGTCCTTAACTTTGATGAAGCTATCTAATTAATCTTGTTAAAAAATCAAGTTCTTCACAATACATGTACATGCATACCGTAATTACTCTAAGTTTTCAGACACCCTCTTTTTTGGCCAAAGTAATTATTTTTCGTGACTTAATTTTCGGACATGCACATTTTATATCATTAATGACACTACATTTTCAGACAGTATATTTAACAGCGCTATTTTACCAGATTTCGGAACTGTATTCGCTTATCTTGTGACACTTTGATCATGGGGTTTTAAAAACCGATTAAGGTAATAAAACCTGGGAGATGCATGCCTGAGGGCAATGGACCATAACATTTGCGTAATTGGGTAAATAACCATATATACCGGTAGAATACAATTGCTTCACCCAAAAGCATTTTAAATGATATCTTCATATTAAGGAAGCAGTATTATTAATGTTTTTACTTTTGATCTGTATCATTTCAGGCACGTGTAAGCAATGTTGTAAAGTTGTTTTTATTTTCAAGTAGAAACACTCTTGCGCATTGATTTATAGCTTTTATTTTAATATAGTTATAATTTTTGGACATTTAATTTTTGTCTCTAAATTTTCGAACACCTTAAATTTGTGAATATTTTTCGTATCTAAATTTTCGAACACGAAAACAATTAATTATTTTAAGTGTCCGAAAACTTAGAGTTATTACCGTATTCATATTCATCACACACGTAAGACATACAACTGGTTAACCTATTGAACCAATGATTAACCAGTCTAGAAGAGGTCAACCTTAAACTAAAAAAATGCATTTTTCATAAAATAAATAATGCAAATTTCATTTCTATAGATTGACATACTTCCAATTAATTAAAGCGGTCTCGTACTTCAAACAACCTGACATGCAGATGGCGGGAATCAATAACATGACAATAAACAAAGTAAGAAGGAAATAAACCAGTAACTTTGTTGTTATAAACAGGGATTTAGTTTGGAAAATTGATCATATTGTTTTGTTTTACTTTCACAAATTTAACTTGGGATCTATGGGGAGAGGGAACTATTAGCATAGACATAATTGACATGTTTACTGGGGAGAGGGAACTATTAGCATAGACATAATTGACATGTTTACTGGGGAGAGGGAACTATTAGCATAGACATAATTGACATGTTTACTGGGGAGAGGGAACTATTAGCATAGACATAATTGACATGTTTACTGGGGAGAGGGAACTATTAGCATAGACATAATTGACATGTTTACTATGGGGAGAGGGAACTATTAGCATAGACATAATTGACATGTTTACTTAAATTGCGATAAAAACTAACCATTGTGACTTTTGTCTCTTTGATGCTTTGTAAACTAATTAACAAGACTGATCGCTCGTTAAAACTTGTGTTTAGAAATTGAATTATATTAAGATTACTGTTGTTTGACATGAAATTTTGTGGAATCGTAACGGCAAAGTTTTTAGATCTTTAATTCGTGGACTTTTAAAATGGTATCAAGAACATCGTTTAAATATAGCGAAAACATAGGCCTGGTGTTACTTGCAATGAGCTTGATAATCCCTAAGTACAATATTCCAGCATCACAACAAGAAGTCCAATTAGAGGTATCTATCTTGTCTTGTGTAATTGCAATGAAAACAGTGTTGCTATTTATGACAGTTTAATACAACTCCAGTCAACGCCATGACTATTAACAAGTAAGCATCCATTCAAAAAAAAAATATACATTTTTTAATTAGTTTTTTTTTTATCGAAATGTTTGTACAATTAATAATTGATTAAAGATATAACAAACATTTGCAAATCCATTAATTTGAATGTGTTAATAATCATGCCTTGATATTACAGACGTAATATAGCCACTTATGTAACAATTGTGTTACTATTCATATATTACTTTGGTATTTAATGATTTTACATGTAAATGAAACATTTTTAAAATATACTATCTGAGAATTTTTGGTAAACTAAACTTTCACAAGAATAGGTTAACTGGTAAATGTTTTAGTAACTTGCCACCTCCCTTGTTTCAATACAAATTCAATTAAAGTATTGTTTAAAGTCCACACTTGTCTGAAGCTCTGAAAATAAAGTCAAGCACCATTCAGTGTAAAACACAAATAGAGTTCTGAAATGATAAATTCATACACCTACCCTTCTCCATAAACATACAGTCCATAATTTGGAAACTTCTCCATAATCTTCTTTGACATTGGAACTCTCTGAAAAAAGTCACATTTATAGTAGAAAATTAATGGAATTGTGAGTGAGGCAACATTAAAAAAGTCAATATTTACTGACCAATCTTCAGCATTGATTACTAGTTCTTCTTGAGTGCTATGAGCTTTTATGATTAATTAAATATATACAACTCAAAGTTCTTCCTGCTTTTGAATTTACATATAAAGCAAAGAAAAGAAAAATTGATGCTGGCTTATTTTTCAACCGAGAGTCTGACCGTCTCGTGTGATGCTGGCAGTTGAAAGTTTGTATTGTATAACTTTATTTGAATTACTACACATTCTTAACCCAGTGTTATTGCTGCTGTAGGTTTGCTGGTACATGGTGTAAACACTGGTACATGGTGTAAACACTGGTACATGGTGTAAACACTGGTACATGGTGTAAACACTGGTACATGGTGTAAACACTGGTACATGGTGTAAACACTGGTACATGGTGTAAACACTGGTACATGGTGTTAACACTGGTACATGGTGTAAACACAATACAATAAACTGTCGAACTGTGAATATAATAAACTAACATTTTGTAAACTTTAAATAGCGGTAAATGTAAAAGCTTATTTATAGAGATTTGCATATTTTCAAATTCCGATTGTCTGGGTACTTTCTATTGCAAAACTTAGACATTTTCTGAAATAGTTGATGTGATTGCAAATTGGAATAATATAATTCTGTACGCCATATCACGTAGGTTGTTTTGATTTGTGCAAATGGGACAATGTTATTTTATGTTTGTATTTACAGCGTTCTAGATAAGCTGCGTATCAGCGTAATATACGCATAAGAAATATAAAAATATGCTCAATTTATAATTTCCGTGCGTACATTTAAGCAGGTCAATCTGGACTTCACGCAAATTCTGTAAATTCTCTGCGTACACACCCCATGAAACCCGATGCCTGGTGAGCAGCGTAAGACCAATCGAGCAGCGCGGTGTATTTTCGAATGAACTTACATAGGGTAAGAAATTGGAAAAATTAAAATATTTTAAAGTCCGATTTGAAACAACTGTGAATTAACATTGATAACAAAGGTATTGGCCTACATGTAGAAAAAATCCTGACAAATTTTCTTAAAAAATGAGCGAGATGTGGCTCCTTGAAGTAGAAGATCGGGCGAAATGGGCTATGTTCAGGCATTCAGGGGAGAAAAACTGCTGTAATTTGCAAGCCCTTACAATAATTAAAGGATTTATACAAACTTACACATGTCTGCCATAACCTCTCAGCAGGGTTTCTCCAGAAAACAATTTATTGTGGAGAAATTTGCGTTTTCAATGACCATGTTGGGAAAACATGGATACCATATGGAGAAGACCGGGCCACCTTATGTGAGCAGCGACTTTATAATTCTTTTTCGTGACAAAAACCTAATTTCCAGCCTTTTTGTTGCAATTTCTTTGCTTTGAAGAGCCCTATAGTAAGTGTACGTGGGCACATATGCATACAAATGTACTTTTAATGCTTTATAATACATTCTATGATATTCTTTGCATTTCATCTAACATCATTTAAGAACCTTGAATCCTTTGTCTGATATATAATGTGGTTATAATATGTCCACTTTTAATAGATATGTAAAGCTGATAGTTTTATCTTAATTACTAACTCATTTGCCAGTTTGTGCTAAAATTACAATGTATCACAATGCTAGTGTTGCCCCCCCCCCCCCCCCACCAAAATAAATTATTATACCCCCACAAACTCTGTTTTGGGGCTATATAGGAATACGTTTGTCCCGTTCGTCCCTGTCCCAGTACGTCACGTCCGTCCCGATTGTTTGTCCGTCTGTCAGTCCTGATTTATGTTCATGAAATAACTTTTGAACAATTGAACATACAACCTTCAAACTTCATATGTTGATGCACCCTTATGAGCTGTATATATACACTACATTGTCTTTTAGGTCTCTAGGTCAAAGATCAAGGTCACTGTGATCTCTTATAGAAAACTGTAGCATAGGCTCCAGAATTAAATTCCACCTACAGCCTTCACATTTCATGTGTGGATGCACCTTGACACACCTTTCACACGTCACGCCCTGTTTGAGGTCACTAGGTCAAAGGTCAATTTGATCTCTTATAGAAAACTTTATCATTGACTGTATAATGGAAGTGCTTCCACATACAACATTCAAAGTTCATATGTTGATGCACCTCTATGAGTTGTACAGGTCAAATTCAGTGTCAGATCACAAGGTCAAAGGTCGATGTCCCTTCAACCTCTTATAGAAAACTTTAACGTTGGCTAGCCTCCAGAGGAAAAATGCTTCCATCTACAATCTTCAGATTTCCTATGTAGATACACCTGATCGCAATAAGTTCTACATGATCACACTACATTATTTGGCCATGTGGTCGAAGGTCAATTTTATATTGTTCTCTGATAAAGAAACATAACATTGTCGCTTCCTGGGTTCTACAAACCTCATATGTAGATGCATCAATGAATTTTGCGCACAACATACGCTTTAGATCACAGGTCAAGGGCACTGCATCCGCGTTAACATTGGCTCTAAAATAAAGGGATTGCAACCTTCAAACTTCATTTGAAGCTGTACCTTTATGAGTTCTGTCCGGCATATACAGTGTACATTTATATCAAGTGGAAATCTCTTTACTATAATATCACATTTTCAATCAAGGCTTATGATGGGGGCATGAAACACATTCACTGGTAGCTCTAGTTGTCTCAGTCGCAATAAACTCATTTATTATTCCTTTTCTTACAGGTCATGATGTTTGCCTTCATCTGCTTCTATTGTGCGGAAAAGTTTGAAGTGTTTGAAGCAATAATTAAACCTCTCAACCATCGCCACCAGAAACAGGACATAAAATATAAGCAACTTGAACTAGATAGCACTATAGGCTTTTTAGGGTACAGGACAAAGTCACTAGAAGGCGTTCAACCATCAATGCATACAGTGTTGGCTTGTGATGATAACCTAGTAGTGAATAAAAGAAGTCTGACCGATAAAACACGTAATAAAACAACTTCAAAAGATTTTAAAACATCATCAACTTTTTTGTGCTACTATTGCAATTTAAGATCTGATGACTATAAATGTATTTTAGAACATGTCAACATTTTGCATTCAAGTGAAGTATTAAAATACAGACAGTTAGAGTTAGACGACCGCAGTGGTTAATTTGGTTATCAGATATTGAACAGAAATCTTTAACAAAGGATATATCAGATGATACCCTAGATTTAACACAAAGAAATTTAAATGTTCTGAACATGAATATCACAGCTGAAGAAAGGGCGTCTGAAGATGAATCTTCAGTGAATGTACAAGATGATTCGCATGGTGAATCAGATGACTTAGATGAAATAATCAATTCCTTCCATGGCCAGTCTGTACCGATTTTTATATTACTTAAATACGCTTAACAGTCAAATTACAGAAAACATTAGGCAATCTAAACAAATTTAAACGCAAGTTACGCGACGTCATTTCAAATCAGTTTTCTCATTATGACGCTTGCCGAATTAGTACCAAAAGTCTCAGATCAAGCCACAATTGAATATTATACATACAACCCCCACATATACTTAAAACATCATTCTATGTACCTAACCAATTAATTTATGTGACAAAGAAGTCAAGTCTTTCTTAATATTTTCCAAAATAGTGTTGGTAAAAAGAAATAAAACTGGAGCATGTTGAAAAGGCACTATTGATAATATATAAGGCATTAAAGGTACATTTGCATGCATATGTGCCCACATACACTTACTATATGTCTCTGCAAAGCAAAGATATTGCAACAAAATGGCTGGAAATTAGATTTTTTTGTCACGAAAAAGAATTATAAAGTCGCTGCTCACATAAGGTGGCCCGGTCTTCTCCATTTGGTATCCATGTTTTCCCAACATGGTCATTAAAAATGCAAATTTCTCCACAATAAATAGTTTTCTGGAGAAACCCTGCTGAGAGGTTATGGCAGACATGTGTACATTTGTACAAATCCTGTAATTATTGTAATGGCTTGCAAATAAAAGCAGTTTTTCTCCCCTAAATGCCTGAAAATGGCCCATTTCGCCCTATCTTCTACTTCAAGGAGCCACATTTCGCTCATTTTTTAAGAAAATTTGTCAGGATTTTTTCTACATGTAGGCCAATACCTTTGTTATCAATGTTAATTCACAGTTGTTTCAAATTGGACATTGAAATATTTTTATTTTTGCAATTTACTTACCCTATGTAAGTTCATTTGAAAATACACTGCGCTGCTCGATTGGTCTTACGCTGCTCACCAGGCATTGGGTTTCCTGGGGTGGTACAACGTAAACAAAAATATAAACAGCCGATTGTCTTTCGCCAAAATATGAGACTGGTTATCGTAAAAATTAGAGCTAATTTGTGCGCTGGATTGTACAAATAGTTAGGCAGTCGGTTTAATTACTCTGTATCATCTAGATGCATTGTATTGAATTTTTTTTAACGGACAGTCAAGGGCTTGTGTTTATAAAATTACATGAAGAGGTCAGCATGGCGTTTTCGAAGCCAAAACAAATCACTTCTCAAAGGAAAATTTGATTATTTTATAAGGCAAAAGTTGTATCCAGTAATAACATGTACTGCCAATACTGAATGATTTAATTTCCTCCGTTTTCAAATCAAAAAGGACACACTAAAACGTTAATAAAACAACTGTTGAAAGTTGGCAAAACAGTTTTCCATGGCTCAAAGTGGGGGACAATAAGGATGAAGTTTGTCTTAAATGTAAAATCTGCCAACAATACAAGTTAAAACATCATAAAACACTTTCAAAGAAACATACTACTATGAAGGAATACACTTAGTTGATGGTTTATTGTGTTAATTTGATTAAAGTAGCGTGTTTGTACCCCGGCTTTATTCTTGTTTTACTTTTAGCAAATTACCCTTCAAGCCAGGCAAAATTTGACCATTTACCCCCATGCTTTGAAAAGTGGGGGTATTTACCCCCATGGGTCAAAAATTATCTACAACGCTGTATTTATGTATGCCAGAAAATATTTTATGTGGCTAATATAACCAGTTAAAGTGCTGCCTGGAAGCTAGGCAGTGAGTTTACATGCAAAAAGCGTCCATCAGTTGCAACTCCAGAGCCAGAGGGTCAGTAGCTGGGAGTTGGATAATTGCAGGGGGTTTTTTTAGAAAAAGGGGAAGACGCTGGACGCTGGGTAAAAGGGGAAAATCGAGCGCGAAAGAGAAATATTTGGGGAAAAAATAAAAACTGTTCATTTCAATGTCTATAACTCACCTACAGACTTCAGATTTTTTTTTAGAAAAAGAGGCATGTCTCTGACCTTTTGTTCTTAAACACATGAACAAGTATGATATTAAAGTCAAAGTCCTTAATAAAGTTGCAGGTGTAGATTTAATAATGGGAAATGTTTTCAACTGGGGCCGGGGAATGATGTCAATATTATGATTTCAATTTCATGATGAATGGGTTGACGATCTAGATCTGCTACAGTATTGGAAGGGAAAGGTGCGGCAGCTGCCGATTGTCTACTTTCACTTTTACAATAATCCGACAGTATTAATCGATGTTGATTACATGTACCTCCGAATCCTGCTGGGTTTCAACGGTTTTTGATGATTCATTCTTAAAAAAGAGCTGCGCCATGAGCGCATGATACGCCCGTCGTTCGCCAATGAAGTAGTAAGGTAATAAATAACCCTTTGAATCATTTTTTTACTTCAGTTTATTTGTATTTGAATACATGGTTTATTTTATAAGTACATGAGCATGGAGCGCCGTCTCCTTGACATTCAACAAAGTCCCATAACTCTGGAACAACAATTCAGAATTCCGTCAAAAACGAAAGGGGATCAGGGTTTATCAATATTAAGATTGTGTTGAAATTTGAAAAAAATCCATCGAAGGATATTTGAGCTACGGTAGGACATTCAATGAAATCACGAAATTTTGACGAACAAAGTCCCATAACTCTGGAACGACAATTCAGAATTCCGTCAAAAACGAAAGAGGATCAGGGTTTATCAATATTAAGATTGTGTTGAAATTTGAAAAAAATCCATCGAAGGATATTTGAGCTACAGTAGGACATTCAATGAAATCACGAAATTTTGACGAACAAAGTCCCATAACTCTGGAACGACAATTCAGAATTCCGTCAAAAACGAAAGGGGATCAGGGTTTATCAATATTAAGATTGTGTTGAAATTTGAAAAAAATCCATCGAAAGATATTTGAGCTACAGTAGGACATTCAATGAAATCACGAAATTTTGACGAACAAAGTCCCATAACTCTGGAACGACAATTCAGAATTCCGTCAAAAACGAAAGGGGATCAGGGTTTATCAATATTAAGATTGTGTTGAAATTTGAAAAAAATCCATCGAAGGATATTTGAGCTACAGTAGGACATTCAATGAAATCACGAAATTTTGACGAACAAAGTCCCATAACTCTGGAACGACAATTCAGAATTCCGTCAAAAACGAAAGGGGATCAGGGTTTATCAATATTAAGATTGTGTTAAAATTTGAAGAAAATCTGTCAAAGGATATTTGACGTAGCGTACGACATTAACAGACGGACGGACGGACAGACGGACAGACGGACGCGGGGTATACCATAATACGTCCCGTCATAGACGGGCGTATAAAAATGCGTCAACGCAATAAATATTTTCCGAGTCCAAACGTTTTATTTTGTGCGTGTATGAACGCCAATTGTGAGACTTTTTCTTTTAACGTTTATATCTTGGCTTTCACATAACCCGGATGAAAATTTGACTGGTTTCCGGTAATTAATTGACGAAACACCCTTCTCGCGCAAGACCGGAATCCAGTTAAATAGTCACATGATTAATACGATTATTTGCCCAGTTTCCATGACGTAATTTAAGAGCTATATATAGAATCACTGGGATTCCCAGATTTGAGTGTTCGTCGGGAGAGAGAGAGCGAGATCGTTGTACATGGTACAAATTGGATAAGTGTCGACTTCCCAAAAGAAAAAAACAACATTTTATTTAGGGTAAAATATTATATTTTAGTGAAAAATTATATTTTTGGAGGGGAAATGGTATTTTTAGGGGAAAAATTCTGGTAGGGGAAGACGCTGAATATCGGCGTCACTTTCGTAGTAAAAAAAAACCCCTGAATTGCAACTACTTTTATTACTAGTGTAAAGTATATTTTGTACTGGTTTGAAGTAGACTCAAAGGTTGATCTTTGTTGTTCTTGAATTCTTTGAGATTTTATGAGTACATACGTAGAGCTCAAAGTTGTTCCAGAAAAGGGCTTTTTTCATGTTAAAAAATGTCTAAGATTGTCTATAAAATCATGTTCAATCAACCTAATTTATTGTAACAAACACAATGATTCACATAGTTACAATAATCCAACTCCCAGCTATTGACCCTCCAGGTCGCTGGGAGTTGCAATATGTTTATTCGTGTAAAGATGCCGCCCGGAATCCAGGCAGTACTTTAATCAGAAATATTAGCCACATTAACTATTTTCTGGCATAAATAAACACAAATAGATCGTAAATATATCTATAATGCGCAAATTAAAACAACTTACATGATATGGTATGCTCACATAATATTGATATTAATCCAAAGTTTCAAACACGTCAACGGTTCATTTAAATGTGTATGTTTTTGCAATGGACAAAGCCGAGTATTCCGAATTCGAAAATACGCAATTGTCTATCCCCAGATTCCTTGGCGAGATAGATCTTGTGTCTAATCAACCAATCGTAATATACCAACTGTCTCCGAAACATCCGTTAGATATATCAAATCGTCAATTCAAAACTTTGGCTTTTGGTTTGCTAAAGTTTTTATGTATAAAGTTTTTGTTTTGAGTATTTCTCCACAAATCACTTGCAAATTGATATCCATGATAACAGGTATTGTGTTTGTTACGATGTATTAGGTTGATTGAACTAAATTTTATAAACATACATGAGGAATAATTTTTTTACATTAAAAAATAGGTTAACAAGAAGAACTCAGAGCTGTACGTATGTAAATATAAAAGCTCAAAGCATTCAAGAAGAACTAGGATTCCGAAGGTATTTTAGAAATTTGGAATACTGGCATTGTCCATTGCAAAAAATAACACATTTTCATGAACAGTTGTTGTTGAAGTGTTAAAAACTTTGGATTAATATAATTATTATGTGACCACAACATATAACTTAAGTTGTTTTCATTTGCACATTAGTTATATATTCATGATCTGTTTGTGTTTATTTATGCCAGAAAATAGTTTATGTTGCTACTATTACCTATTCAAGTTGCTGTGCCATCTAGATTCCAGGCGGCGAGTTTTATATGAAAGAGCTGTTATACATTGCAACTCCAAGCAACCAGTGATCAACTCAGGTTAATCTGATTTATTGCTGTATAAAAAGATTGAAACCCTTTAACTTTAGTTCACTTTATTTTCTTGCTGGTCATTTATAAATAAACAATATCATTAAATTACTTATTAAAACAACATAAATATTTACCAAATATTGTGGCATTTCAAACATCCACGTCATCTCGCATTTATTTTCTTCGTAGTTTGTTATGACATCGAAGATGCCAAGAACAAATAATGCAACAACAAGCACCGAAAACACAACCGGCTTGAGAGGCGCCATCTTTGAAATCCAGACTTTTGCATTTTCGTGCGTTTTCATGACTTAGATGAGAAAAGAAGCTTCGCGAAAATGGATGAAAAATACGACAGCGCATTATTAGGCATAATCCAACATGAAGGGAAGATCGAAAAGTTCCTTAATGTTGTTTTAAGCTTTCTTTATAGAAGGTTCGTGTTCTTTAGTTATACTCAGCATCCTAACATTTAAACAAATTAACGAGAATCATAACGGTATACGCCTTTTCGGAACTTGCATTTCGGACATGGTTTCTTCATCACATAGCAAAACTCAAAGCCTCTAAAACGCGTATCGAAGCGGACAAAATGTTATCTGGAAAATAAAACAGTTCCCACATACATTGTAATACATTATAAAATGGGCACCATTTGACCAACATTTATTGAATAAAGAAACGCGTTCAATTTCTTCGAACTGAAACAGACTAATATTGAGTCTGAAGCTGCATTATCCATTACAGGACCATTAGTGTACCCCAGAACTCCTACCTTCTAAACGTACTAGTCAGGACTTATGAAACATTGTACTGTATTTCCATTTTTTACTCACAGACACAGGTATTTCATTTGGTGTTTTGTTGTGATATAGGTGAAATCGAAAACCAGGGTACCTGAAATAACCTCACCTGTCTGATATGATTGCAACCAACTGAGCTCTAATGCCCAGGTGTTGGGATTGAACCTGTGTCATAAACCAGCGTTTTTTTTCCTTCTTTAACTAGTACCGGGGAACGGCACCTTTCCCAAAGCCTACCGGAGGCTTCCCAATTTTAGCACCGGACCTTTCTCAATCTCGATATCTACCGTTCAGAACGATTTTAGGTGCCGTTCCCAATAGCCATAGCCTTTTATTTTCGCTGGAAATATCTTTTGATATTGTCGAGCCTTTCATTTTCGGCCATTTATTTTCGCCGGACATTGTTGCGTAGAAAGTAAACAAAACTTTTCAAATGGGGCGCAACTCTAACCGCTGTGTAAAATGTGAATGGATTACATAACCGCGACGAGTGATCGATATTTCCCGTGAAAGAATTCCATCGCTAAGACCAGTCTTCCTTACATCAATAAACTTTCTCAACACTAATTTTTCGTTGGCATTAAAAAAAAACGTAACCGTGTTGAGTTAAATGCGCATATTACTTCTATGTATAGTTTTTTAAGTGTCAAATCCGGACAGTAACTATTCGGATACGGATATAAACAAATAAAAGTTTAACATAAAATTAAAAATAATGAGACATGGGAGTAAAATCCTATAGTTATTTACAACATATACAAAAGCATTTAATGGCAGATGATCTTAATATCTTATTTGATGATTTGAAAAAAAATCAAAACAAAATATAAGACTTGCCTTTGAAAATTATTGTTAAAGCATTCCACTCTAAAAACTCATTTTGGTTACGTGTGACTATTCTCACTGTCTATTGTTAAAAGATGTCAAACCAGTACAAGTTCCATTGTTGTTGTTTTTGTTCAGTTTTTAAGTTTTTAATTTAACTCACATGAAACATTGCAGGGCTTGTAAGACTTTTAAGGGCTAAAACAAAATTAGTAATATTATTTTTTATGCAACCTCAGTGCTTATGCCTATCACTGGAAGATATTTTTTTCCAATTCACGGGCACATTCTTACTGAAGTGGCAATAACACAATTTTCACATGACATGATACGATAGTCAAAATATCATTACCGTACTGTAGTTTTTCTGTCAAAACCTAGAGTTTAAAATGCTTTGTGATGCAGAATATAGCCCCAAATGATAGATTACATGCATTTTAAAGGTTCCCAATTCATCAATTTTGCGACTCGAATTTTTCCCAATTCATTGATTTCGCGACTTGTTTTTTTCCCAATTTGAAGATTTCACGACTCGAAAAATTCCCAATTGTAGGGGTACAGGTACCTTTCCCCTTTGGGGAAAAAAAACGCTGTAAACTTGTGTTGTTTGCCCAAAGTAGGACTGGAATTCATATAATTTTCTTATATATTTTTTACAAAAAGTATTTTACAGTTTTATGTTTGTATATATGTGGGGTAAAAGTTTGATTGTCCTCTGAACTAAAGTCGCTAAAAGTAATCATCTATACATATAAAAGCATTAGTCCTTTTATTTAGTATTTCATGGGATATTCTTTTATATATATCAGTGCACGTGATAGTTGATCTGTGTGATGTTTTGCAGGACCGATTTTTACAGAATTATGAAGAGTAAGAATGACAGACTTGGTTTTCCACCAGGGGTATCTCTGAAGATGATTACTAGTGTATGTGCCTTTTTTGTTTAAACTGCAGCTACCAGCAATTTTTCTTTGTATGAAATTGATACCCTTGAAAACAAGCATCTTGCACTTTTTGCAGGAAAACATTTGTCTATTGCCAACATTTCATAAAAAATACCAATTTTAGTAACAAATAGACATTTTGTAACCTTTTGAAATGTCAGGTTTAGGTTTGAATGCAAGATAAAATTCAGGATAATCTTTATGTGCAACATGTACCAATTTCTGTATCTACTACAGATATTCAATTGAAACTTCATACATGTCTCTGGGATTATCATGCAATTTAGCAGAATTTTTTGCCCCTTCTCCTTTTTTTACTTAGGACGTTCGGGTTAGGGGTTGGTGCAACCACTTTCATCTATAGCTTACATGCAGACTTTACAGGGTGCATTTGGAGCCAGTGGTTCAAGGTCAAGGTCACTGTTGCGATAAATAGCTTGTGCTTGATGACTTAAGTTTGGATGGAGATATTGTTCTGATTCTGTGTGTACACCAGTCCTGTATGTGGGTACAGGCTGATCTAGCGAGGGATTGTATTAAGTGATAGTAGTGTCAAGGTCACTGTTACTGAAAATCGAAAATAGTTGAAGCTTCACAACATTAGTTTGGATTGAGGTATTTTGCTGTAATTTTGTTTGTCAGAAATTTTTATTTTCAAACCTGTCCAATGTGTTACCAATTAGGCAAAAAGGTGTTTTGCCAGTTCATCTATTACTAAAATGCTGTTTAACAAACATATGGTTTGATTCTAGTTGTTTATTTCAAGAACATCTTTATAGAAAGTATCAGTATTTTTCTTACCCTGCAGATTTTTTTATCAGTTTTTATGTACCCCACCACCACTATAGTGGGGGACATATTGTTTTTGCCCTGTCTGTTGGTTTGCCCAAACTTTAACATTTTGCCATATCTTTTGCAATATTGAAGATAGCAACTTCATATTTGGCATGATTGTGCATCTCATGAAGCTGCACATTTTGAGTGGTGAAAGGTCAAGGGTCATCCTTTAAGGTCAAAGGTAAAAAAAAAGTCAAAGCGGCGCAGAAGGGGACATAGTGTTTCTGACAAACACATTTCTTGTTTTATATTAACATTTTTATGTTTCACAATAAAATGTACCAATACTTAAATATTTTATTTATTGAATATTATCAATTTAAACAAAATAATTTTCCACTATAGTCAGTTAAATATCTTATCACAATGTAATTTCCTTTGCATGATGGTCTTATGTTACGGGTACACATGTCTAATATTCAGATATTCCAGCATTATGATGCTTTGACCAGAAAGGATGATGAATTACGAGAAGAGATGAAACAAGAGACTCAAAAGAAGACAGCAACAGCAGGTTTAACAGTTGTTTTTCAAGAATCTTACTTGAAAGACATACAGTAGATATTTCAGTTCGCCTTTTGATGATAAATATCTTTATACATATATTTATATATATGGTTTAGCCAACTTTATTTAAATCCTTTTTATGTCCCCCACCACTATAGTGGGGGACATATTGTTTTTGCCCTGTCTGTTGGTCTGTTGGTTTGCCCAAACTTTAACATTTTGCCATATCTTTTGCAATATTGAAGATAGCAACTTCATATTTGGCATGCATGTGTATCTCATGGAGCTGCACATTTTGAGTGATGAAAGGTCAAGGGTCATCCTTCAAGGTCAAAGGTCAATAAAAAAAAGTCAAAGCGGCGCAGAAGGGGACATAGTGTTTCTGACAAACACATTTCTTGTTACATTTGTATTATAAGTCTTGTACCCAGGAGAGAGTTCATAAATGATAAATTGTCTGAATGTTATATTTTATGAAATATCACATTCAATTTTTTCCAATATATATTTTCATGGAGTTTTCAATGTGCCATTTGATTTTTAGCTTGACTATTAATAAATCTCTATATAACTGTTAACATAAGCATTTTTACATTTTTTTAAAGGTTTTAGTTCAAGCTAACATATTCTTCTGGGACTACT
This sequence comes from Dreissena polymorpha, assembly GCF_020536995.1. NCBI lineage: Eukaryota > Metazoa > Mollusca > Bivalvia > Myida > Dreissenidae > Dreissena > Dreissena polymorpha. The sequence continues at coordinate 108,930,028 of NC_068356.1, read as the reverse complement.
GAACTTTTCAATTTGAACTTTAAGCATGTATTGCAGGTCATAATGTTAGGTCACTGAAAGAAAGTGTTTGTTATTCAGAAATTAATCATTTTGTAATATATCAGGAGAGGCTATGAATAAAACGACGAGGCTTGCTGTTTTATTTGTGCAGAGCCTTATATATTACACAACATTACTGCAGATTTTTTTTATATATTTATGAAACTTCTACATCTCCATTTTAAAAGAAATAATCAAATATAATCGCTATGAGGTTGAATTTCATTGGGAATGAATATGATGTTCGAGGTGTTAATAATGACATCATGAGAGCTTGCACTTAATATTTGTAAAATATGTGTATGTTTTTATCTGATTCTATTTTACCGATAATGATGACTTTATAGTTGGGTAAAATGACCTACCTATAAACATTGACTTATCTAACAATTTCCTGTTGATGTAATAAAAAGATTTGTATCAAGCAGAATTATATCAGACAGTTATCAATGTACATTTTGTAGTTGTATGATGAAAGATACAACAGTAAGCGCTCTGTGTTGGGGTAGATGCAAGTCTTATTATAATCTGAGCTATTCTATGCATACAAAATTGATGTTGGCATAATTCTCTCGTTAAGGTAAACATTCAATCTCCCCATGTCACTGATTCGACAACAGCTGTTCAAAAGCAAAGAACACTGTTGCTAAAATTAGATTAAGAGTTTCTTATTAGCATCATCAGTAAGGAATCAATGTATTTTAATAAAATAAAATTTGCAGATAGCTTACATGCTGATTTAGTGTTTGATTGCATTTGAGGCCAGTAGGGTCAAGGTCACTTGTTAGAAATAGAAAATCTCATTTCTTTCAATTACTGTATTTTGGGTTGAGGTATTTTGCTGTCATGTGTTTTGTGTTAATGTAATGAAAATGCAGACCTTGCTGGGTATTGCATTTTGGGCCAGTGGGTTCAAGGTCACTTTTACTAAATATATACACATGTACAGTATAATCTTTCAGAAAATAATGTGACTTTGAATAGAGGTATTGTGCTGAAATTTGTTTTACTGTCATTTTATTAGGTGACTGACAGAATATTTACATTACACTATCAAAGCGGAAGAATGGTCAAGCGCACAGTCTTGGGACAGCTTGTGTTGATAATCGTGTAAATTCAATTTTTGTAGAGCCAGCATCAACAAGAGTTGAAAGTGCCAAGGCAACACCAGTGCAAAATGTAGATTCTAACAAAACTTGTGATACAAAACAATCTCATGCAAGTTTAACACCTTTAAACCCTGTTGGACAATGTGACGAAGAAATAGAAGGTACCAAGACAAATTCTGAGGATGTAAGAATGGACAGTAATGAAACTGCTTCTGATGGTTTTGTTAAAAATGAGTCTCAATCCGAATCAATAGCAGCTAGTGATAGAACAAAAGAAAAGACATCTGAAGAAAAAGACGATGAAGCAGAAGATTCTGAATTAGCAAAGTAAGTACAGAAACTAAAATACTAGTAACTGAAAACAATTTGGGGATTGTATGATATCTAATTTTATTGTTAAGAAAATCAATCATTTTCCTGAGTTAATATTAAAATCTTAAACATAATACAAGGACTGCCCTTTTGAAGCATGTTGGAAGCTACAGGTATTCAGTTGAAACTTTGCAAAATGCCTCCAGGATAATCATATTCGTTCACGGACCAAAGTTGCACTGTGGACTAATTCAGAATACAAATAGTGACAATTTTTGTTTGCTGTCGATCATCATAAGTTATTGAATGTTATTAAAATAATAAAAACTTTTGATCCCAGACAGCAGGCAGCGTTTCAAGCCAACCCAGAGAGCTACAATGGGGCCATACGTGATAACTACAGCTGGTCGCAGTCCATCACTGACCTAGACCTGAGGGTGAAGGTGAGACATTTCGGCAGAAGCTAGATGCCAGTGATAAGTTTTTCACATTATCTGAGAATTTAATTATGGGTAAATTCTACAAATCATGGACTGTTGTTATAATCATGTTTTCTGTGTGGAAATATTCACTGACAAATTTGCAGACAAGTTTTAAAGCTGGAGCTGCATAACCTTTTAGCGGCACATCACAATTTAAAATTGTACTTGTATAGGGTGCTGTAGTAAGATAGTTGTGTTTGACTTATTTAATGCGGCTATTTCTGTTAACAAATTACCAACATTTCCAATAAATTTGTATTATTTGTTAATCAGTCAAAAGATCAGCCATTTGACTCATTTCCAAAAGATCATGCTTGATTTTTTAATGAAATTTCTAGAAGATATCCTGACATTTCTCTGATTATATCATGATATTTTTATGTACTCATCCATCCAATTGTCAGGTGCCGTCCTTCATTCGTAAAGGGCGCGATGTCCAAGTTGACATTGCAAAAAAGCATGTGAAGGTCGTACACAAGGACGATCAAGGTCAGTGGAGAGTTGCTGTCAACGGTGACCTCCCATGGGAAATCAACAAAGAGGAATGCATGTGGACCCTCAATCCTGGAGAAAATATTCATGTATGTACATTTTGGGGTTTTGGGCATCTGTAATGCCAAGAATCTTCAATATTTTTTAAATGAATCAAATCAAATGGATGTTTCTTTAAGCAATTTATGTTCTGTATTAATTTGGTAAAGGGAATTGTTAGCAGATTGTTGAAATTAGTGTTTTCCCATTTTTAGCTCATCTGTTTTTTGAAAAAATTATAAGCTATTGTCTTCACCTTGGCGTCGGCGTAGGCGTCCGGTTAGGTTTTGTGTTCAGGTCCACTTTTCTCAGAAAGTATCAATGCTATTGCATTCAAACTTGGTACACTTACTTACTATCATGAGGGGACTGGGCAGGCAAAGTTAGATAACTCTGGCGTGCATTTTGACAGAATTATGTGCCCTTTTTATACTTAGAAAATTGAACATTTTGGTTAAGTTTTGTGTTTAGGTCCATTTTATTCCTTAAGTATCAACGCTATTGCTTTCATACTTGCAACACTTACTAACTATCATAAGGGGACTGTGCAGGCAAAGTAATGTAACTCTGACTGGCATTTTGACACAATTATGTGCCCTTTTTATACTTAGAAAATTAAAAATTTGGCTAAGTTTTGTGTTTAGGTCCACTTTATTCCTACAGTATCAAAGCTATTGCTTTCATACTTGCAACACTTATTAACTATCATAAGGGGACTGTGCAGGCAAAGTTATGTAACTCTGACTGGCATTTGGACGGAATTATGGGCCCTTTATACTTAAAAAATTGAAAATTTTGTTAAGTTTTGTGTTTTGGTCCACTTTACCCCTAAACTATCATAGATATTGCTTTCATACTTGGAACACTCGCAAACTATCATAAGGGTACAGTAAAAGGACAAGTTGCATAACTCTGGTTGTCATTTTTACGGAATTATGGCCCTTTGAATATATGGTTAAATTTTGTGTTTCGATCCACTTTACTTCTAAAGTATCAAGGCTATTGCTTTCAAGCTTCAAATACTTTCATGCTATCATGAGGTTACTGTACCTGGCAAGTTGAATTTTACCTTGACCTTTGAATGACCTTGACTCTCAAGGTCAAATTATTAAATTTTGCTAAAAATGCCATAACTTCTTTATTTATGATCAGATTTGATTGATACTTTTCCAAAACTACTCTTACCTGACATACCACAATAGACTCCACCCAAACCATCCTCGTGCCCTCCCCCTTCCACCTGAATCATCCTCCCCCCCTCCCGAATCCCCCCCCCTATTTTTTTTTTTTTATTTTTTTTATTTTAAGATCATCAAACAAATGACCACCACACCCTCACACTATACTATACCCCCCACCCCCACCCCCACCCCCAAATTGTTTATATTTTGAAACAGTTAAAAAACACAAATATTTATTTTTATTATTTTATGTTTGAAATACCATCCAACCATCGCACCCAAGAATACCCCCCCCCCCCACCCCCCCTCCCCCCCACCCCGAATTCCCCCCCTCCCTAATTTTTTTTTTTTTTTAAGATCATCTCACAAATGACCACCACACCCTCACACAATACTATAACCCCTCCACCCCCATCCCCGCCCCCACCCCCGCCGAATCCCCCCCCCCCCCTAATTTTTTTTTTTTTAAAGATCATCTCACAAATGACCACCCCACCCTCACACTATACTATACCCCCCCCCCCCCCCCCCCAGCACCACACCCCCATCCCAATTTTTTTTTAAACGGTTAAAAACCACAAATATTTATTTTTATTATTTAATGTTTGAAATACCGTCCAACCATCGCACTCAAGAATACCCCCCCCCCCCCTCCCCCCCCCCAATTCTCCCCCCTAAAATTTTTTTATTTTTGTTTTTTGTTTTTTTAAGATCATCTCACAAATGACCACCACACCCTCACACTATACTATACCCCCCACCCCCCACCCCACCAATTTTATTTTTTTTGGAAACGGTTAAAAAACAAATATTTATTTTTATTATTTATTGTTAGGGATTCAATAAAATCAAGATGAAAAAACACAATTAATCTGTTATATAAATGCAATATGGTACTTGTTGAGCTTTATGTGATATTTACCACTTTTAATTACATTATTTTTTTATTTGAGCTAAGCAACATTGGTGCCATGTTAATGTATATACTCTGAAGTATGTTATTAGGAGTGTTCACTGTACAGTACATATAAATATTCTGCACCTATTGAGGTATCATTGTATTAGCGAGACTGTTCTCTGAGAAAACCCGAGCTATTGTCATATCCAGCTCGTCCGCCGTAGGCGTCATGCTAAAACCTTAACATTGGTTCTAAAATCAAAGTGCTTCCACCCACAACTTTGAAACTTCACCTTGATGACTTCTACACACCACACCCATTTTCCGGTCACTAGGTCAAAGGTCAAGGTCACTGGGACCTCTAATATCAAACTTTAACATAGGCTCTAAAATCAAAGTGCTTCCACCTACAACTTTGAAACTTCATTTGTGGTTGCACCTTGATGAGTTCTACATGCCACACCCATTTTTGGGTCACTAGGTCAAAGTCACTGTGACCTCTAATATAAAACTTTAACAAAAACCTTAGCATTGCCTCTAAAATCAAAGTGCTTCCACCTACAATTTTGAAACTTCATATGTAGATGCACCTTGATGAGTTCTACATGCCACACCCATTTTTGGGTCACTAAGTCAAAGGTCAAGGTCACTGTGACCTCTAATATCAAACTTTAACATAGGCTCTAAAATCAAAGTGCTTCGACCTACAACTTTGAAACTTCATATGTAGTTGCACCTTGATGAGTTCTACATGCCACACCCATTTTTGGTTCACTAGGTCAAATGTCAAGGTCACTGTGACCTCTAATATAAAACTTAAACAAAAACCTTAACATTGCCTCTAAAATCAAAGTGCTTCCACCTACAACTTTGAAACTTCATATGTAGATGAACCTTGATGACTAGTCACTTCTACACGCCACACTCATTTTGGGTCACTAGGTCAAAGGTCAAGGTCACTGTGACCTCTAAAAAAAAAAACTGTCAAGCTTTCGCAGCCGAGTGTGGCATCCATTATGCTGTGCTCTTGTATTAAATTTTGATATCTTGAACAAAACTAAAAATGTTTTTTTCTCCACAGATAAACATGGAGAAGAAAGAGGAGCGCTGGTGGGACTGCTTTCTAACAGACGAGCCGAAAATCAATGTGCGCAAGATTGACGCAAGCCGACCAATGACGGACCTCGATGACGAGGCACAGTCGAAGATAGAGGAGATGATGTACAATGATCGACGCAAAAAGATGGGCCTGCCTACAGCACAGGAGGAGGTATTAGGAAGGGAGGGGGGCTAGAGATATAGAGAAAAGTAGGTTTGTGTTTAATAGTGATTACATGTACTATGTAAGTGTTGAATACAGATACGTTAATTTAACAAGGCTTAGAAAACTCTTTAGCTGAGGAAATAAAGTACTCTTTAATTGACACTTATCTGGTATAATTTATTAATACGTTTATTTGCTTATTTGCTGAGTGTAGGTGTGATTAATATTTTTTAAGGGGGGGGGGGGGGTGAAATTGAAGAAAACAACATTGAAAGATTAACATATAAACATTACATAATGTCATCAAAATAATCAAAATGACGTCTTTATAATGCCTGGTATGATGATATTAAAGGATGGAAGGAGTTTTGCTGTGATCACTAGTTAGATGCTAAGAAAATTGAATTAGAGCCAAAATGCATATTTTTGATACCATGGAAAGTTTGCAAATGTGCTTAACCTTTGTTTTTAGCTCACCTGATTGCTCAGGTGAAGTTTTGTGACCGGTCTTTGTCCGTCCGTCCGTTCACATTTGTTCGTAAACACTCTAGAGGCCACATTTATTGTCCGATCTTCATGAAACTTGGTCAGAAGCTTTGTCCCAATGAAATCTTGGTCGAGTTTGAAACTGGGTCGTGCCGGGTCAAAAACTAGGTAACTGGGTCAAAAACAAAGAAAAAACTTGTAAACACTGTAGAAATCACATTTCATGCACAATCTTCATGTAACTTTGTCAAAATGGCCGCCAGTGGGCAGGGCATTTTCTCTATATGTATATAGTAAAAACATGTGAACACTCTAGAAGTCACATTTTTGGCCCAATTTTCATGAAAATTGGTCAGAACATTTGTTTCCTTGATATGAGAGTTGAGTTCGAAAATGGTGCCGGTCAGTTGAATAACATGGCTGCCAGGGGGGGGGGGGGGCAGTTTTCTTATATTTATATAGTAAAAAAAGCTTGTGAACACTCTAGAAGTCACATTTTTTGCCCAATCATCATGAAACTTGGTGAAAAGATTGGTTTTATATATATCTCAGATGAGTTGCAAATGATCGTTAAAAAAAACATGGCAGACAGGGGGGGCAGTTTTCCTTAAGTGACTAGAGAGAAACCTTGTGATCGAACACTATAGAAGTCACATTTTTGCCTAATCATCGTGAAACTTAGTCAATACATTGGTTTTATTGATTTCTCGGACAAGTTGGAAAATGGCTCAGATCGGTGAAACACAATTTTTAGCTCACCTGATTGCTCAGGTGAGGTTTTAGGATTGGTCTTTGTCCGCCGTTCCACATTTGGTTTGTAAACACTCTAGCATTCACATTTCTCAAACACATTTTTTGCCCAATTTTCATGGAATTTGGTCAGATCATTTGTTTGCTTGATATGAAAGTTGAGTTCGAAAATGGTTCCGGTCAGTTGAATAACATGGCTGGGGGGGGGGCAGTTTTCTTATATTTATATAGTAAACAAGGGCTGTTTGTAAAACATGCATGCCCCCCATATGGGCTCTCCGTTGTAGTGACAGCCATTGTGTGAATATGTTTTTTGTCACTGTATGTCAATGACCTGTGAAATGTATCCAATTAATAGTGCAAAAAACAATCAGGACCTATACTAATCAATTATATCCATTATATGATTGAGTCTTTGATTTTTTGGATTCCTTTCACACATTTTGACTTATTTGACAATTGACCTTATCGCAACATCCGGGCATTTGCGTCAGTTAGAGTTACATGCCCCTTGACGACGGTGAAAACAAAAGCGCTGTCGCCATAATAGCCCATTTTATTTTCATTGAAATATTTAACACTGCTCGCAATTTTCTTAAGTTAAGGTACATCTTCGCGACCATTTTTTAGAATAAAAAAAAACAGAAATAGAAATTCTTTCATAATAAATTTAATTTAATAAACAAACACAAATAAGGATGAAAACAAACAACCAATAAATTTTAAATACATGCAACATATAGTAGCTGATTTGAACCTCTATATTTGTTACCTTATTACCTTGTTACGTCTTAAATAAATTCTCATGATAAATGTTATTGTTTTTATTTAATTCACACCAATTTCGACACTTTTTGTTTCGGCATGTTAGGTATTTGAATGCCCCTTTCTTCATCACAAACCGATTATCTCGTTATGATCGGATACTGTCCAGACAAAGAAAACACGGTGTCGTAATGCCAGCTGGGGACCTATACTTGGGGCTCTGCATAAACCACATGTGGTCATTAAACACAATTTATGATACCTCTATGTCATCTCTTGTCATATTGAGCAGTCATTTAAGCCAAATTTCAAATGCCGAAATAATTGAATATACAGTTGCTTTATAAAACACGTTGACAGCTTAAATAAACATTTAATTAAATTAAATGCAATATTTTTTATTTGATTGTTAGCATCAGTCTTAAAATCGTGTAAGCTTTTGTATTCAGGTGTTTAATTGCCCATTTGTTTTGCATAATCCGATTATCTCGTTTTGATCAAATATTGTCCAAAATTAACTGACAAAAAGGTGTCATAAACCACACTGGGTGGTCCAGACAGTGTCATTTAACACGATAGATGCCACCATGTCTCCTCTTTCTGGTAGTATTAAGCAGTCACTTGGATGAATAATTAACGCCCATGTACTTAACACAGGTGGTTAGCGTGTGGCTATGATATTAATTAGTGAAAACATCATTTTGAACGATAAATAATCATATTATAACGAAAAATTAACTTTTCTGAAAAAAAATATTTCACTATCAAATATATATATAACAAGGTATGCAACTCAAAATCAGCCCAAAACGGGGTGCATCGCTTTGAACAGCCATATCTTCATCAATTTTGCAACGATTTTCACGATCTCGGTCTTATTCAACGCAGAAATGAATTTCCTTTCTGGAAATGTATATGTCTTGCAATATTTTTACAAATGCTGGGTCAACTTTTTAGAAATAACACGATACACAACACGCATGACCCAGTTGACAGTGATCATGCTGTCTTTAAGACTGAAATCTTCACGGAGTAAAGGGCAACTTCCCTACAAAGTTCATGTAGTTCGATACCATAATTCAATAAAACTTATGAAAAAACATTATTACCGTTCTTTTCGTTACATTCTGCATCAAGACTAACTGTCCAGCGCCGTTTGAAACCTTTGTTTACATACATTTCAACTAACTGACATTTTAAACATACGAGTGATTTCATTGGTCCAATGCGGAGGTGTGTCTTTACAACTGGAGATTTCATTCATAAAGAATACATGATCACTGTCAACTGGGTCATGCGTGTTGTGTATCGTGTTATTTCTTAAAAGTTGACCCAGCATTTGTAAAAATATTACAAGACATATACATTTCCAGAAAGGAAATTCATTTCTGCGTTGAATAAGACCGAGATCGTGAAAATCGCTGCACAATTGATGAAGATATGGCTGTTCAAAGCGATGCACCCCGTTATGGGGTGATTTTGAGTTGCATACCTTGTTATATATATATTTGATAGTGAAATATTTTTTTTCAGAAAAGTTAATTTTTCGTTATAATATGATTATTTATCATTCAAAATGATGTTTTCACTAATTAATATCATAGCCACACGCTAACCACCTGTGGTACTTAACAGTTGCCTAAATTAGATATGTGACATATGGTCAAATATAAAGTCATGTCCAATTTAGATTATCAAAAATTTACACCGTAAAGATACTAGCCCGATTAATTTATTAAAGTATTTAATAATTATAAAATTTACGTAAAAAAACAAGTAACGTATTTAGCGTGTATCAGTTAATTAAAAAGACGTCATTCCGTATTAAGATTTAATGTTACGACAATTAACGATCGACACCATAAAAAAGAAATTACGTTTGACAGCAACGGGGGTAAATAATGTTTGAAAAACAAATATTTATACAGATACATGTGTGTTAATTTTAATATTTGTCACTCGTACTCATTTCAATGAACACAACTAAGGCTTTTAGTAAGTCATGTACCAGATGTCCCTACGTATTTTACAGCTTCACATTAGCATGATAAATTGACATAGTAGAAATATAATTATAATGTTCGAAGATGAATGAACCCTGAAAAGAACGACAATACTCATTACATCAACATCTACAAGGATACCCCCATTATTACAGAATAAACAAATTTACCCGGTGTTTCAGTGGGAAAGTTAATCATGAATGTCGCCGTACTCGATCATCGGCCACTTGGTCGGGTCATTTTTCCAACATCCAGCTTGCAATTTGTACGGACATTCATTACGTCCAATTAGTTTTATTTTCTGATCATATCGGGCTTTCGAAGAGCAATCTAACCCTTCATAATAGTCAAAAGACATTTTAAACACCAATTACAGGACATTCAATTACCTATCGACTTCCCAATAGAAATGCAAGTGACGAAATATCAGCAGAGGTGCTCAATCAGCGTAGTAAATCGACCGTATCTAGGGCATTGTTTTCACCGTCGCTAAGGGACTGCCCCTTTTGTGACGTCATCGCGATAAGGTCAATATGTGAAACGTGCCCACAATTTGTTATGTTTTATTTATTAATGGTAATGAAACATGTTATTTATAGCAGTTAACTCCCCTAGTCAATGACCACCATAGATAGCAATGCAATCTGATTAAAAATAGCCAAGGCTAGTGTTGTGTATTGGGCAAATGTATATAAGTGCAACTTGACCACATGACCAGTATCATGTGTTTGGCTCTAGGAGAAGTGCCCCCCCCCCCCGGAGAACTGCCCCCCAAAGATTTTTCACTGGGCGGAGAACTGCCCCCTCACTGTTTTTTATAGGGCGGAGAACTGCCCCCCTGCCGATTAATAAGGGGCGGAGAACTGCCCCCCTGTCAGAATTGATGACCCGGAGAAGTGCCCCCTAATTAAAGAAATTTCGCGGCGATATATAAAGCGAGTATTATAATGACAATAACGCCAGTAACTTTCTTGCTATTATGTCTGGAAATTGAGTGAAATTTCAAAAGTAATATAAAGTTGTACAAGTAATAAAAGTTATAAAACGGCAAAAAAAACCTGCCTCGGCATTGACGTCGCCATCTTGATAATCACGTGATTTTCGTCTATGTGAACAAAGAACAACAAATCACTTTTTGCTAATAAAAAGTTTTCTCGGCTGAATTATTTGATATTTTCCCCGTAAGTAAAACAAACAATTAGCATGCAATTTAATCCATCCTTATGCAAGCTGAAAACAATAATTTATTTGTTTGTTTTCGCCAATTACGGATTTGGACGGTTCAATATAATAAACCCGTATGCGGCTTTATTCAAAGCTAACAAGTTCTTAACAATAAAGGTCGGTCCGGTCTAACAATTAAAAGATTAAAAGATCGCGGTGCTTATCGTTAACGGTAACAAGTTCTCTGCCTGCCTAATTAGCTGCTAATTAAAGCAACTGTTACCGATTTTGTTTGTTTGGCATGTCGACATGATCTGCTCAAAATGCAAACTGTTGCCGTAATATGTGTAATGTGTGTATTTATGTATGTCATTTTGTATGACACATGCATTAACTAAACAACATAAATAAATTGATTATAAATTCGACTTCACTCTACTTTTTTCTTCAAGTCAGCTAAATTAATGCCTTTGCTTTGCCTATTAATTTCCTTTTTTATACGTAAATTTACGGGTTTTTTTTCCATGGGTCAATACTATCTCTATAATGAAAATTAATTCCGATGTAATTTTTCCTCCATAAGTACTGAGTTGCACGTCTATATTTAGTTGCGACACTTGGCCAGTATTAACACGCACGCGTTTCCTGTGTGGATCTCGACTATGTTTCGCGCTCTTATTAAAACACGACTTTTACATGGCATTCATGTATAGTGAGTGGTGCAGATGCGCACTAAGGGCCTTAAACAGTATTATCACATGCCTCTAGACAATTTGTGTTATTCAGTTCGATAAATGGTAATATACTTGTACTGAAATTCAATTGTTACCGGATAAAATGTGTACCGCGATAACGTAAAATTACCCGTAAGTATTGTTTTCACTACGTAACTAATAACTAATATGACACCGGGGGGCAGTTCTCCGCCCCTACAGATTTGATGGGGGGGGGGGGGCAGATATCCGCCTACTAAATTCTGACAGGGGGGCAGTTCTCCGCCCCTACCGATTTGATGGGGGGGCACCTCTCCGCCACCTTTAAAATAAGGGGGCAGTTCTCCGGGGGGGGGGGGGCGCTTCTCTGGATACCCATGTGTTTACCACACACAGAAGTCAGTTATGTAATAGACCATAAATTCCACTCCCAACTTTGGCCACTTGCCAAGATACTGACCAGTATCAGATGGGGTTGTGAAACTGTGTAAACAGTGAACACCAGTCCATGTAATACTGGCCTACCACTTGTACTAGTTGATTTGGAGTTAATACAGTAATGCATGTACAAATGAGACACTAAGCCTAAAAGTTAATTATATGTGCCTCTGAAAACTATCCAGACGAGTGGGTTGAAATTTACAATCTTTACTTGGCATTTGAGGAAATCTGAACTCTCAGGGTTTGGATAGAACATCCCCAAATTAACTTTTTAACCAGGTTTTCCGAAGGAAAAAACTGGTTATTAGATTGGCGAATGCGGGCGGGCTGGCTGGCTGGCTGGCGGGCTGGCGGAATAAGCTTGTCCGGGCCATAACTATGTCGTTCATTGTCAGATTTTTAAATCATTTGGCACATTTGTTCACCATCATTGGACGGTGTGTTGCGCGAAATAATTACGTCGATATCTCCAAGGTCAAGGTCGCACTTTGAGTTCAAAGGTCAAAAATGGCCATAAATGAGCTTGTCCGAGCCATAACTATGTCGTTCATCGTCAGATTTTAAAATCATTTGGCACATTTGTTCACCATCATTGGACGGTGTGTCGCGCGAAATAATTACGTCGATATCTCCAAGGTCAAGGTCACACTTTGAGTTCAAAGGTCAAAAATGGCCATAAATGAGCTTGTCCTGGCCATAACTATGTCATTCATTGTGAGATTTTAAAATCATTTGGCACATTTGTTCACCATCATGGGACGGTGTGTCCCACGAAAGAATCACGTCAATATCTCCAATGTCAAGGTCGCCATGACTAAAAAGAGATTTAAAAAAACCAAAAAACTTACAAAGGGGGTTAATTTTTTTTGGTCATTTCAAAAGTTCAGTTTGAGTTTTCTCCCTTTATCAGATTTTTTTTTCACAATGAAAACCTGGTTTTGTGAGAATTTTGTCCCTTGGTTTTACACTGTTGTTATATTTGTTCAATACACAAATATTAACCTAACTTTACAAATCCTGTAAGGTAAAGGAAACTAAATATAAGTTGATATTTTAATATGCTTGATCCTATTTATGTATTAACATTGTTTTATACATACAAACTGTGTTGCTGTTTTTTCAATTAACAAGCAGATTAAAAATTAATTATATATTTTTATGTATAATTTGAATTGACAAAATAAAATGCAAGTTGCGTAGCAAGAATTACATGTTTGATTTATTGTCAGTGAATCGTGACATTTTCTCAATGTTTCAGACCACCAGTTTGTCAAAGCTATCAACCGCTTGGATGGTCAAGCTAAATAGAATTGACCCAGCAAATCACAACTGTCCTGTTGCCATATAATATTACATATCATATTACATTGGTTTTTTAAATGTTGAATTCTCACGTCATTTCCATAAACATAGTATTTACTGGCACAGAAACAAAGGCTTATACATCATTATGAATTAACATGTGTCAAAAATTCAATTTGTAAGTCTCTTTACTGGACAGTGTGAAAACAGAATAAACTAGTGACCTGAAAATCAATAGGGGTCATCTGCGAGTCACGATCAATGTACCTATGAAGTGTCATGATCCTAGGCAAAAGCGTTCTTGAGTTATCATCCAAAAATCATTTTACTATTTCGGGTCACCTTGACCTTTGACCTTGTGACCTCAAAATCAATAGGGGTCATCTGCGAGTCGTGATCAATCTACCCATGAAGTTTCATGATCCTAGGCATATGCGTTCTTGAGTTATCAGCCGAAAACCATTTTACTATTTCGGGTCACCGTGACCTTGACCTTTGACCTAGTGACCTCAAAATCAATAGGAGTCATCTGCGAGTCTTGATCAATCTACCCATGAAGTTTCATGATCCTAGGTGTATGCATTCTTGAGTTATCATCCGGAAACCATTTTACTATTTCGGGTCACCGTGACCTTGACCTTTGACCTAGTGACCTCAAAATCAATAGGGGTCATCTGCGACTCATGATCAATCTACCCATGAAGTTTCATGATCCTAGGCGTATGCATTCTTGAGTTATCATCTGGAAACCATTTTACTATTGCGGGTCACCGTGACCTTGACCTTTGACCTAGTGACCTCAAAATCAATAGGGGTCATCTGCCTGTCATGATCAATCTACCCATGAAGTTTCATGATCCTAGGCGTATGCGTTCTTGAGTTATCATCCGAAAACCATTTTACTATTTCGGGTCACCGTGACCTTGACCTTTGACCTAGTGTCCTCAAAATCAATAGGGGTCATCTGCGAGTCATGATCAATCTACCTATGAAGTTTCATGATCCTAGGCGTATGCGTTCTTGACTTATCATACGACAACCACCTGGTGGACGGACCGACCGACCTACCGACCGACATGAGCAAAGCAATATACCCCCTCTTCTTCGAAGGGGGGCATAAAAAAGCTTGTGAACACGCTATAAGTCACATTTTTTGCACAATCATCATGAAACTTGGTGAAAAGATTGGTTTTATATATATCTCAGATGAGTTCGTAAATGGTCCAGAGTGGTAAAAAACATGGGTGCCAGGGGGGGTGGGGCAGTTTTCCTTATGTGACTAGAGAAAAACCTTGTGATTTAACACTATAGAAGTCACATTTTTTGCCTAATCATCATGAAACTTAGTAAATACATTGGTTTAATTGATTTCTCGGACAAGTTGGAAAATGGCTCAGATCGGTGAAACACACTTTTTAGCTTACCTGATTAGCTGCAGTTTGAGGATAGTCTTTGTCCGCCGTCCGCCTGTTCACATTTGGTTTGTAAACACTCTAGCATTCACATTTCTCAAGCTTTCTTTATCAAAGTTGCTGAAAGATCTCAGTCAAGTTTGATAATTAGCAAAATCACATAATTAATGCCATAATTATTGCCCTTAGATTGTCCAAATTTTAATTATATTATACAAAATTCTTGTAAACACTAGAGGTCACAATTTTGTTTCAGATTTTATGAATCTAGGCCATAATATTTATTTTTGTAAGCAAAGTTTGATGTTTGGTAAGGGGGGTCAACTCAAAATATAGGTCACCAGGTCAAATCTTACAAAAACACTCCATACGCCAGACTTTTGGTGAATAATGATGAAACTTGACCAGGATGTTTGTCTTGACAATATCTCGGTCAAGTTTGACGTTTGGTAAAGATTGAATGTACCGACTCCTCTCAGGTGAGCGAACTAGGGCCATCTTGTTTAATGATTTCATCAGTTTTATTCGACAATATCAAGATTTTAGTCATCAATTATAAAAAATTTTTAGCCATTGGCTATTTGGGCTTCTTATGACACTTACATATGACCAGTTTTTACAGAATTATGTCCCTGTGTCTCTTTTCCCAGTATAGAAGTCTTAAACATTTTTATACCCGCCGAAAAAAAATTTGGAGGGGATATAGTAATTGGTCCTGTCCGTCTGTCTGTCCGTCCGACTGAAACTTTGTCCGGAGCATAACTCCAAATCTATTCAATGGATTTACTTCAGACTTAGAATATAAACAGATGGCAACTAGGAAAAGTGCAGTGACCAAGAACCATAACTATATCTACCTTAGGTTTTGAATTATCTCCCCTTTTATATAACTTTAAAGTAAATTTTTGTCCGGAGCATAACTCTAAATATACTAAAGGGATTTACTTGAAACTTGAAATATAAACAGATGGCAACTAGGAGAAGTGCAGTGACCAAGAACCACAACTCTATCTACCTTAGTTTTTTAATTATCTCCCCTTTTATATGATTTTAAAGTTAATTTTTTGTCTGGAGCATAACTCAAAATATAATGAAAGGATTTACTTGAAACTTGAAATATAAACAGATGGCAACAAGAAGAAGTGCAGTGACCAAGAACCACAACTCTATCTACCTTAGTTTTTGAATTATCTCCCCTTTTATATAATTTTTAAAGTACATTTTTGTCCAGAGCATAACTCTAAATCTACTGGAGGGAATTAATTGAAACTTGAAATATAAACAGATGGCAACTAGGAGAAGTGCAGTGACCAAGAACTATAACTCTCTCTACCTTACTATTGAATTATCTCCCCTTTTATATAATTTTAAAGTAATTTTTTGCCTGGAGCATAACTCTAAATCTACTGAAGGATTCACTTGAAACTTAAACAGATGGCAAGTAGGAGAAGTGCAGTGACTAAGAACCATAACTCTATCTACCTTAGTGTTTGAATTATATCCCTTTATTTAATTTCAAAGTAAATTTTTGTCCGGAGCATAATGAATTATCTCTCTTTATTTGTTTTTATAAATATTATTCTACTCTCTAAAACAAATGTTGTCATACAAGCAAACACATTTCGGCGGGGATTTGGCACTACTGTGACAAGCTCTGTTTACTGAACACTTGAACTGTTTGGCTGTTTCAGTTGTATTTTAGCTAAATTATCTTAGTGTCTAGATGATGTTAAATGAAGGAATTTTGGCTGTGACTTGTTTTTCAGAATTATGGCCCTTAGTCTGTAACCCCTATAGAATAAATAAGGCTAAAAATTGTTTGAACTGTTTGCCTCAAAAAAATGCTTACCATTTTGACTTAACTGTCACAAGTGAATAACCTTCATGTGTAGATTATTGTAAAGAAAGGATTTTTTGCTGTGACTAGTTTGGTTGAATTATGGTCTTTTGTCTGTTTTCCATATAATATATGGTCCTCAAAATGCTGTGTACTTCTCTTTAAGGGTGCCTTTTTGCGTTAAGGTAAATTGACAAAAATTAAAAAATAGTTTCAGATTTGCACATTTGTGTTGTAGTTATGCTATTTGTGAGAAAACAGTAATACTGAACATTTACCATGCTCTAAAATATCCATTATATGCATCTTTAAAAACCTGAAAATGATAAAGCGTTTAAACGCAAAATGTGTGAATAATTTGGAGTTCTGTTATCGATATATATTTTGTAATACTACGAGGATTGCTTATATTAAGTATAAAATACATTACTGATTGTATGAGCACGGATGGCTGAGTGGTCTAAGCGATAGACTTTTACTCTTTCTTTAATTTTATTCTTGTTTTTTTTACTGGAGCCTTTTAGATCCCATGTTTACATTTATCAATATAAAGCATTAATAATGACAAACTTCAGTATCTGCCAAAATCTGTGAAAAAGTCCTTTTGACTGTTTTTTTATTTTGTTCAAACTTTAACAGCTGCATTACCTGAAGATCAGCTTATAGAAAGGAACTTTGACAACGTCCAGTTTTGGCAGTTCCATTGCCCCTTGTTATTTTGTCCATTGAAAAATACATGTACCGGTATATGATGGCCAAACTTGGGTCGTAGGGGCATCAGTGCCTGTGACAAATATCTACTTTTCATGTGTAACGGTATTTGCTGTGTGCTTTTGCCTGGTGAGTAATTGTTAAACTGTTGGATACTAACCACAAATAAAGGACCTCTATTACAGTTTGTGTTGATACATCGTTATGAAAACAAGCTAGGTTGCTAGTTTGACTGATCATATGATGGCTACTTGCTTTTCACTACTTTCAGAAAATGCACGATGTATTGAGGAAAGCGTGGGATGCCGAGGGTTCACCTTTCAAAGGTCAGCCGTTTGACCCTTCCAAACTCTCCATGGATCCAAGTGGTGTTGTCAACATGAAGCCTTAGAAATTTGTTTTCCTTTCTTATCTTTCTATCTTATTAATCATATAACTAATTTCAGTTTCAATACAATTTTTATGCCCCCGGTAGGGTGGCATATAGCAGTTGAACTGTCCGTCACTCAGTATGTCAGTCAGTCTGTCCGTCCGAAAAAAACTTTAACATTGGCCATAATTTTTCACTATTGAAGATAGCAACTTATATTTGGCATGCATGTGTATCTCATGGAGCTGAACATTTTGAGTGGTGAAAGGTGAAGGTTATCCTTCAAGGTCAAATGTCAAAAATATGACGTCTGTCCGTCTGAAAACTTTAACATTGGCCATAACTTTTTAAATATTGAAGATAGCAACTTGATATTTGGCATGCATGTGCATCTCACGGAGCTGCACATTTTGAGTGGTAAAAGGTGAAGGTCATCCTTCAAGGTCAAATGTCTAATATGGTGTCTGTCCGTCCATCCAAAATAACATTGGCCATAACTTTTTCACTATTGAAGATAGCAACTTGATATTTGGCATGCATGTGTATCTCATGGAGCTGAACATTTTGAGTGGTGAAAGGTGAAGGTCAATCTTCAAGGTCAAAGGTCAACAAAAAAATCAATCAAAGCAGCGTTCTCATGAAGCTGCACATTTTGAGTGGTGGAAGTTCAAGGTCAAGGTCATCCTTCAAGGTCAAAGGTCAATTTATTTTTTTTTAATTCAAAGCGGCGCAATAGGGGGCATTGTGTTTCTGATGAACACATCTCTTGTTTGAGAAATACATTTGTTAAGCACTAACCTCCATGATTAGCAAAATTTTGTAACTCTTATAAATTTTCATTCAATCTGTTGGGTGCGCTTAAAGTCTATAACGCTAAAAATCAACGAAAATTTCATTAAGTATTTCGTAAAATAAAGTTAACACCTACAGGGTTCGCACAGACCTTGAAAAGTGCTTGAAAATCAAGGTTTACCTTGAAAAGTGCTTAAAAACGATCTGGAGTGCTTAAAAGTGCTTATTTTCAACCATAGCCTTGAATATTTAATTTCCGTGAGTCGGAAGTCGTAGTTTATTTCACGATTTATGACGGTTCCGATCTATTCATACGGGCAGGTACTGGATCAGTACGGGTTTTAGCACGTAACTAAGGGAGGCAACTACTACTTATCGTCCGCCAATTGGTCTACTTCGGTTTTTGTTGTACGCATTATGCCATTACGGTACTGACAAGTTGAAATATGCCAATAAATAAGTGCATTTTTCAGAAAGGGTGGCTTTTGAAGTACCCTTGGGTTGTTGACAATGCCGATTTTAAAGTCAAAGCATATTGTAAAGAACGCAGAACAGGTATAGAGATCGACAGTATGGGGGAATCGACGTTGAAAAGCCACCTAAAATGCAGTTTGTCTGTGAAGCAAATTCATTCGGTTAACCCAGTTCATTCAGACGTACTATCAACTTGCCAATAGAGAATCACATGCCAAAAAACGTTAAATATTGCTGTTAGAATTGTGGTCTTTTTGCTTTTGTATATATATGACAAGATGTAAAAATAAATGCTATTATATCATTTTTCTGTATTATTATTTTGCCGCAGTACACTTCTGATTTTTTGCAAAAATGACCAATGAAAGTACGACAATGAAAAAATATCATATGATCACAAAAACTACAAAATAAACAGTTTATAACGCTGTCATTTTACCATATTTCAGTTTTAAAAAGGTTTCATTGAAAATAAATAAACATTACCCATAATGAAATGATGTACACGAAATCACTCACTATCGCCAATTAAGGATCACTGTTTACAGCATTATCTCTCCTGTCAAATCAACAGTTGGAGCATCTTTTCACAAATTTGTAAAATTGTATATTTATCCAAGGGACACACTATGCAACAATTGTTTTTGATTTGATTATACTTTTTCATGAAATACATGATAGTGACCCCCTATTGGTGTGACCCCCTATTTGTGAGTTGACTGTACTGCAAAAGACAAAAAAGTTGCACTTGACGGATTGTCAAATAAATTAGATGATACTGTGAAGAAACTGCAATCTGTTTACATGAGTGCAGACTCTCAGTCTGAACATACACAGTACACTATTGCATCTAAAACAGATTTTACATGTACATGTGTACCTGCTGTAGAAAATTACTTAATAAGTATAATTTTTACAAGCCTCAATTAATACATGGCTTTTTATATTGCCGTTGCGAGATTCTGTACATTTGCAGTTTTCTATTTTTACTTCAGAATTAATTTGTATCAGATGCATAATTGTCTTTAACATTTTGTAGCAGCTATATTATACCACTGGAATATCTGTTATGAACATTTAGAATACATAATGATATTCAATACAAATAACAGGTGTTTTTTTTGGTATGTGTAATGCCTTGGTCAATCACTATATCATAATGAAATATCTTACTTTTGATTAAACAGTTGTTACTGTAGCAGGGTAGTGCAGACTGTTGAAATTCACATAGAATGTTAGGCAAGAAGAGACCAATTTAGCGAAAATATTGTCAGTATTGGCCACAGAATAATATACAGTTTTCAGTAGGTCGGACTAAAAGTGCTTGAATTTGGCTTTTTTCCCTTGAAAAGTGCTTGAATTTCATTGGAGAAAATCTGTATGAACCCTGACCTAAACAATCATTTATTTGTATTTAATATCATTATGTATTCCTTAAAGCAATAGCCACAATTTCAACGCTAGATGTGGTATGATTACATAGATTTTTGTAGATACAAAATGCTCGTTTTTATTTCTTTGTGACCACAATAAATTCCATGCTAATTTCCGGCGAATATATCTATTCATGACAAACAAACACTAAAATGGTACCATGTTAAAACTATAATAAAAACAAGCATTTTGTATCCACAAACATCTTTTTTACCAGACCACATCTGGTGTTGAAATTTCGGCAATTGTCATAAGGACCAATGATTTTTAATTGTTTAGCTTTATTTTACGAAATATTGTACGAAATTTTCGTTGATTTTGAGTATAATGTTACTTTAATTTAAAAAACATATTGTCCATGAATGCGCATTCAGTTTGAGCTAATTAAGTCAACAATGCGGGGTTTCAATGGGTAGCATTTTGTTATTACAGCTTGTTGCAAAATAAAAACAGTTGTTTTCGGTTTATAATTCTGAATAAAAGGATTTCATTGATAATTAAAAAAAATAAAATTATAATGTGAATGTAGTCACCTGAATGTTAGATGTACTGAATTATTTTAAATATGCAAAGACATGTTCATTATGTGTTTGAAACCTAGTTCTTATTCATTATAGATTTAAACTTTATTCTGTTTCATTGTAGATTTGAAGTTCATTCCTTTTCTTGATTCTGGGCATTTTAAGGACTAAATATATTTCATGCAATAAAATTACGTGTAATAGAAAGCCGAAGGAGCTTGCTGCATAAAATATGAAAACTTTTATAAAAGTATTTTCTACATGTTAAAATAACTTTATGCCAGCTCCATAGTGTGTAAATTGAATGTATTCCAAGCTATTTGTGTAACATTTCAATTTTCTACATTATTGATACATGTTGGACAAAAGGTTGTTGGTTAGATCTGTTCAAATAAATATGCCAGTTTTATCAGTCTTTGTCATTATGCAGAAGTGACCATGAAATTAAATATTTTGGGCCCATATTAACCAAAGACAATTCTTAGACTTAAAAAACAAGAAACCGTCGGAGACGGCTGATGCTCCCCATAGGGTTGTTTTTGTCACAATATTGCACTAAATATTCAGATAAAAGGAAACGTCTTGAGGGGCATAACTTTGGACAAAATAATACGATGGATGGTTTAGCAACTTAAAAATTTCAAAGGACTTTAACTCTCTAAATAAATCATCTAACCAGAACCCACAAATAACATGTGCATTTCCTCAAGGTAGTTAAGCTTCCCATAAAGCTTCATTGAATTCCAGTCAGTAGTAGGGAGAAATAGCCCAGACAAGAATTGCACTATATGTACAGTTTATAGAAAATTTCAAAGGGCCATAACTCTGTGAAAAATCATCGGACCATAACCGGCTGATAATATGCACATCTCCTGTTGGTAATGAAGCTTCCCATAAAGTTTCATTGAATTCCCGTAATAAGTTGCTGAGAAATAGCTCGGACAAGAATTGCACTCTATGAACAATGGAAAATTTCAAAGGACCATAACTTTGTGAAAAATCATCCGACGAGAACCGGCTGATAATATGCACATCTCGTCTTGGTAGTGAAGCTTCCCATAAAGTTTCATTGAATTCCAGTCATTAGTTGCTGAGAAATAGCCCAGACAAGAATTGCACTTTATGTACAGTTAATGGAAAATTTCAAAGGGCCATAACTCTGTGAAAAATCATCAGACCACAAATGGCTGATAATATGCACATCTCCTTTTGGTAGAGAAGCTTCCCATAAAGTTTCATTGAATTCCGGTCATTAGTTGCTGAGAAATAGCCTGGACAAGAATTGCACTATATGTACAGTTAATGGAAAATTTCAAAGGGCCACAACTCTGTGAAAAATCATCCGACCAGAACCGGCTGATAATATGCACATTTCCTCTTGGTAGTGAAGCTTCCCATAAAGTTTAATTGAATTCCGGTCATTAATTGCTGAGAAATAGCCTGGACAAAAATTGTGGATGGACGGAAGGCGAAGCGGCGACTATATGCTCCCCCCAATTTTTTTTGGGGGGGAGCATAATAAAGTGTTAGACTCGATAATTTTTTTTTTTAAATATATGCAGGCTAAAAACTGTGTTGATTTTATTAGCATATTGTTCTTAATGAATTATTATCTAATAAACGGTGTAAACAATCATGCTAGACTTTACTTTCAAGCAGTTGTGGTACAATACACATGTAAGAATATTCTTTAATTTTAGATATTTAAGTCTAATTGGTGAATACACGCTCTGGTGTTATTCACTTCATAATACTAGAAGAGTACATCCTTTAAAAATAATGAATCCAGAATACTTGTTGGTCATGTGTGTATTGTTTGATCATTCATCCACATGTTGACTAAAAATGACCATGATGGTCATTAACCAGAGTTCAAGTTATACACCAATTGACAAACTTAAGGTTGCTGTGGTGTAATGGATATGGTGTCCGCCTAGCGATTGGGAGGTCACGGGTTCGATCTCCCCCAAAGACACCCAAGTACTGGTTCTTAATCCCAGGAAACAGACTCCAGAGCATTTATACAAGCCTTAGGCTTTCGATGCAATTGAGCTAAAATTAATAGGCTTAAAGGGATCTTTTCACGCTTTGGTAAATTGACAAAATTGAAAAAAGTTGTTTCAGATTCGTAAGTTTTCGTTTTAGTTATGATATTTGTGAGGAAACAGTAATACTGAACATTAACCATGCTCTAATATAGCCATTATATGCATCTTTTGACGATTTTAAAACCTAAAAATTATAAAGCGTTGCAACGCGAAACGATTGAATAATTTGGAGAGTTCTGTTTTTGTCGTTAAATTTTGTGAAACTACGAAGATTGCTTATATAAGGTATAAAATACGTCATGAATGTGTACTCGGCGGAATAGCTCAGTAGGCTAAAGCGTTTTTACTTCAGGACTCTGGCAGGACTCATGGGGTCACTGGTTCGAAACCTGCTCCGGGCAATGTTCTTTTCCTTTTTTTAATTTTTTTCTTGATTTTTTACTGGAGCTTTTATGATCCAATGTTTACATTTATCAATATAAAGCATTTAATGAATAAGTTAAAAAAATGCCAAAATCTGTGAAAAGGCCCCTTTAAACTTAACTAAACTAGACCTGGTGATATAGTGTTTGACACCACTTGACCAAGATCCAAAAATGGCATTCAGATCAGGGAACAAAATTTCCACTTGTATTAACACATGAAATCTTTAAAGGACAAGTGAATTTTTAAAGATCAAACACGTCCTATAGGACGAGTGAAAAAAATCAAGGACAAGTGAATTTTTAAAGAACAAACACGTCCTATAGGATGAGTGAAAAAATCTCGTTATTTCTGACCAGTAATTTTTTTCATTGATACTTGTACCTTTTCTTTCTATTTTATTTGTTCCATAAGTAAAACTAATGCAGTGGAAACTCTCATTCATTCAGCTGGTAGGCTTTTTTATGCAAGACTGTGACCCAAATATTTTTCTTTTGGTGTAAACTTGCAAGTAATAGGATCTTGTAATCTTTATTTCACACATATTGGAAGGACTAGTGCATGTATTTGCAGGACTATAGGCCCTCCTACATCTCGGCTTATGCTATATTGAAATTTTTTTGTCTGCTGCATATTATCAAGATAAACATTATTACAAAATTGTATCCAGATGGAGTACTTGGCATTAACACCTAATTGCATATTTATTTCAGACATTTTTACATGTAAGCACCATGGGAAGCCTGCACAGTGTACATCAAAATCATAAGTGTTATATCTTTGAAGTCTATTATTTAATCTGAAGTCTATACTAACAAGGGCTGTTTGTAAAACATGCATGCCCCCCATATGGGCTGTCAGTTGTAGTGGCAGCCATTGTGTGAATACGTTTTTTGGCACTGTGACCTTGACCTTTGACCTAGTGACCTGAAAATCAATAGGGGTCATCTGCCAGTCATGATCAATGTGCCTATGAAGTTTCATGAGCCTAGGCCTAATTATTCTTGAGTTATCATCAGGAAACCATTTTACTGTTTAGAGTCACTGTTACCTTGACCTTTGACCTGAAAGTCAATAGGGGTCATCTGCGAGTCATGATCAATGTACCTATGAAGTTTCATGATCCTAGGCGTAAGCGTTCTCGAGTTATCATCCGGAAACCATTTTTCTAAGTCGAGTCACGGTGACCTTTGACCTAGTGACCTGAAAGTCAATAGGGGTCATCTGCGAGTCATGATCAATGTACCTATGAAGTTTCATGAACCTAGGCCCAAGCGTTCTTGAGTTATCATCCAGAAATCATTTTACTACTTAGTCATTGTGACCTTGACCTAGTGACCTGAAAATCAATAGGGGTCATCTGCGAGTCATGATCAATGTACCTATGAAGTTTCATGATCCTAGGCATAAGCGTTCTTGAGTTATCATCCGGAAACCATTTTACTATTTCGGGTCACTGTGACCTTGACCTGAAAATCAATAGGGGTCATCTGCGAGTCATGATCTATGTACCTATGAAGATTCATGATCCTAGGCATAAGCGTTCTTGAGTTATCATCCGGAATATTTTTTACTATTTTGGGTCACCGTGACCTTTGACCTAGTGACCTCAAAATAGATAGGGGTCATCTGCGAGTCATGATCAATGTACCTATGAAGTTTGATGATCCTAGGCATGATCAATGTACCTAGGAAGTTTCATGATCCTAGGCATAAGCGTTCTTGAGTTATCATCCGGAAACCATTTTACTATTTTGGGTCACTGTGACCTTGACCTGAAAATCAATAGGGGTCATCTGCGAGTCATGATCTATGTACCTATGAAGATTCATGATCCTAGGCATAAGCGTTCTTGAGTTATCATCCGGAATATTTTTTACTATTTTGGGTCACCGTGACCTTTGACCTAGTGACCTCAAAATCAATAGGGGTCATCTGCGAGTCATGATCAATGTACCTATGAAGTTTGATGATCCTAGGCCTAAGCGTTCTCAAGTTATCATCCGGAAACCATCTGGTGGACGGACATACGCAGGGGTAAACGTAAGAAATTGACACATGCCCGGGGGGCAAGTTACTTTGAACATCTGCTTGCCCTCATTAAAAACTGGTTGCCGTATTTTGAAGTCAATTTTTCATTGTCATTTGATCTTTAAAGCATTGATTCACATGCATTATTATTCTAGATTTAATTTCAGCTATATTCAATGTATCAAAAATAAAATAATAATCGTTTAATGATATAAAGTTGTCAACAAAACAAAATCTGGACAATTTTAACATTTGAACCTGTTACGAAATTTCCGTTGTTTTCAAATTTGAGATAAATCTCGCATTTCATCAATCGGGACTCGTTATCAAATTCAAGCCATGGAAATTCATCAAGCCACGATGTTTGAAAGTTACGCTTTCGAGATTCATTTTCATATTTTCTCTTCCTTTCTTTTTCTGTTGTTTTGGTTTGTTCCTTTGAGTGTTTCGAGTTACTTTTATTAACAAGGGCTGTTTGTAAAACATGCATGCCCCCCATATGGGCTGTCAGTTGTAGTGGCAGCCATTGTGTGAATACGTTTTTTGGCACTGTGACCTTGACCTTTGACCTGAAAATCAATAGGGGTCATCTGCAAGTCATGATCAGTGTACCTATGAAGTTTCATGATCCTAGGCGTAAGCTTTCTTGTGTTATCATCCGGAAACCATTTTACAGTGTCAAGTCACCGTGACCTTTGACCTAGTGACCTGAAAGTCAATAGGGGTCATCTGCGAGTCATGATCAATGTACCTATGAAGTTTCATGATCCTAGGCGTAAGCGTTCTTGAGGTATCATCCGGAAACCATTTTAATAAGTTGAGTCACCGTGACCTTTGACCTAGTGACCTGAAAATCATTAGGGGTCATCTGCGAGTCAAGATCAATGTACCTATTTAGTTTCATGATCCTAGGCGTTATCATCCGGAAATCATTTTACTATTTCGGGTCACAGTGACCATGACCTTTGACCTAGTGACCTGAAAATCAATAGGGGTCATCTGGGAGTCATGATCAATGTACCAATGAAGTTTCATGACCCTAGGCATAAGCGTTCTTGAGTTATTATCCGGAAACCATTTTACTATTTCGGGTCACCGTGACCTTGACCTTTGACCTAGTGACCTGAAAATCAATAGGGGTCATCTGCAAGTCATTATCAATGTACCTATGAAGTTTCATGATCCTAGGCATAAGCGTTCTTGAGTTATCATCCGGAAACCATTTTACTATTTGGGGTCACCGTGACCTTGACCTAGTGACCTCAAAATCATTAGGGATCATCTGCGAGTCCTTTTCAATGTACCTATGAAGTTTCATGATCCTAGGCCTAAGCATTCTTGAGTTATCATCCGGAAACCATCTGGTGGACGGACTTACGGACCGACATGAGCAAAACAATATACCCCCACTTCTTCGAAGGGGGGCATAAAAATAGAAAAGATCGGCTGGACGCTACCGTTCACCATGTTGAAACGTCTGCCGAGAAGAACTTGTTTTGAGCGTTTAGATTGGCTTATACAACGCCAGCGACCAATCAAATCTTGTTTTACTTGTACTTGATAAAAAAATATATTGACCCAGAGAAAATAGATACAAGGGGAAAAGTCGAAAAAATACCGCAATTATGCTAATACTAAACGGACTTGCCCGGCGGACTATCTACTTTGGAAAATCACTTGCCCGCGACGATTTTAACCCAGCACGGGCAAGCGGGCGTCCACTTACAAAAAGCCCTGATACGGACGGGCCGACATGTGCAAAACAATAAACCCCCTCTTCTTCGAAGGGGGGCATAAAAATGGGTTTGTGATTACAACCCTAATTTTCAGCAACTTTTTATTTTGTACGTTCCATTGAAAGAGACATTTATTCCCAAAATCCGCAGGGTCTTCACTAACATGTTAACCATTAACATCTCTTGGAATATACTTAATTTGGAAAACCCAACTGTTCCTAAGTACTAAGTCGACCCATTTTAAAGCCCTTGAAAGTCAAATACTGAGTCTGTATAGGTGTCAAAAGCATTTTCTCTATATAGTGTGAAAACTAGCAGCTCTGTTTCCTTCCTTCTTACCACTATGTGACTAGACTTACCATCCTTCTGGTGCCTCTAGCAATATACCATGAACTCCTTCAAATGGAAGAATAATGAATGCACAACTTAAGACCTACCGGTATTTACAAAACACAAGAAACTCAAGAACTTCTCTTGACTCAGCTTTATTACAATCCAACAAGCCCAAGGAGAGTACAGTCCAATAAAACAAGGCCAGTCTATGCATAGACCTTCTCCATGCGTGCCTTCCACAGGCTGAGTGGGCCGTGATCTGGTCTGTACTGCACTGTGACACCATCTGGCTCAAGGTGGTGGGTCTCCCGCATGGCAGTGTACTTATCTCGTGGCCACTTGGTGAATCCCCACTTCTTTGAGACGAAGATCTGAAGAAACATGGAGATAATTATAAATGCTTCCAATGCCAGTCCTATATATCAGAAACTTTAAGCTATCGTTATTTTCAGGGTAAATGCTCTTTAGTAAACTGCAAGGATATCAATCTGCACAGTTTCTCAGACTGTCACAACCCTTTTGGCAAAGAGCCTGTTTACAAATCCATGTGCTGTAAATAGAATTACTGACAATATTAAAGCCTAAAGTAAAAGCAACTTGCATTCAAGATTCACAATTTATTCTATAAATGGCATCCAAAATATATTATCTATTCTAAAAGCTGCTTATTCAAGGTTTTAAGCTTCGTGAAATCTGATACCCGTGTCAGACTTCCCAAGGTGTCATACATTCAGACCAACAGCCTATAGAAACTTGACCGAAAAAAGAATTTCGCGGACCAAGAAAATCAAATGTACAAATACACTAACGCATTTTAAGAATCTCACAATAAAACATTTTGTGTCTATATCAATTAACATTAAATTACAAATAAACAAAAAATAGACCGTATGTATACATGTATTGTATACTTATTCTAAATTACAATTTGACTGTATGCACTAAGGAAAATTTAATATGATTTTGATTGTTCACATTACATGCATTTCAATAGCATTGATATCTTCTCTGTGTATGATTCTATAGCTTAAGGTTCTAGGTTATTCAGTATCATGTTAATACCCATACCAGTAGTTTTTTTAATGAAATTTTCGGCGTTATTCGGCCCCATTCCCCCATCTTTAGAGTATATATTTTCCCCCCAAATATTTTTAAAATTCCCCTTTCGGAAGTGTTATTCAATTTTTATCAATACCTCATTTAAATACATCTTTCGTTACGAATTTACTACAAATTTCCTGAACTGCATCCGCATGTTTACTTTATTTTAGCCTTTACCGCAAACCGTACGTAGTTCACTATCACGACTTTCGCTTTATGACATCTACTGCAAACCATACGTATTCCAACATGTTGCACAACAACAAAAGCTATCGTAAAAAAATTGACAAATCTGTTTTAACTTAAAAATAAATTGATATTCTTTTCAAACAAGTACAACTTAAAAGTCAGTTTTCTTCAAATGCTGGCAGTGAAACGCCAGAAACGTCCGGTCAAGAGAGTGTTGAAAGACTGTTTAGTTTGCTCAACCTGCTTTGCACGCCACAGAAAACAGGCTTTGGGAAGCTACACTGAAGTCCCTGATCAGACTTTGTCTGCACACGGAGACTTGGCGAAGAGGAGGTCACCAGAATATTGATAAATTCGCTATAAAGCCCAGAAATGTTGAACTTTGAACATGACATGTTAATGAATATAAGAGTTTGAATTATGTTTTTCTCCCTCTGTATGGTGAATTATAGTGTTAAAACTTGATTTTGTACTGTTACTAGCTAAGCATAGAAATTTCCCCCTTTTCCCCTTTTACGCGCGAATTTTCCCCCTCTCAGGGGACTCGACCCCATTCCCCCAAAACTGAAAAAAAACACTGCATACTATTGACTGTGTTCACAAAGATTTTCACAATCCAAAGCAGTTACAAGTTTGGCATAATAAAAATGACTTCTGAGAAAAAGCACATTGTCACTCCATTTTGCAAAATCAAATATTTGATCTCCCCATTCAAACACAAAAACAAAACAAGAACAAGGGCTGTTTGTAAAACATGCATGCCCCCCTATATGGGCTATAAGTTGTAGTAGCAGCCATTGTGTGAATATGTTTTTTGTCACTGTGAACGGTGGTGGTGGTGGTGGTGGTAGTAGTAGTAGTGTAGTAGTAGTGTAGTAGTAGTAGTAGTAGTAGTAGTAGTAGTAGTAGTAGTAGTAGTAGTAGTAGTAGTAGTAGAGTAGTAGTAGTAGTAGTAGTAGTAGAGTAGTAGTAGTAGTAGTAGTAGTAGTAGTAGTAGTAGTAGTAGTAGTAATAGTAGTAGTAGTAGTAATAGTAGTAGTAGTAGTAGTAGTAGTAGATGTAGTAGTAGTAGTAGTAGTAGTAGAAGTAGTAGTAGTAGTAGTAGCAGCAGCAGCAGCAGCTGCAGTAGCAGCAGCTGCAGTAGCAGCAGCAGTAGCAGCAGCAGCAGCAGTAGTAGTAGTATGCATTACAAAAATGCAGTTGGCCTAACATTTGGTAAAATTTAAATATATTACAAGGGAGGCAAATGCAGTAACAATAAATTTAAACTTATTGCATTTGTTTCCCCTGTATATAACAAAGATATAATAGTGTATTACCTCCCCTGTCCTGCTTATATTTATATTAATCAACAAATTTAAACATTAACACAATATTTTATAATTTAATATACAAAATATACAAAAAATCTCATATTCTGATAATATTTTTACTGATCCACTGTATTTTACTAAAAGGGTGCTGTTTCATTGGACTGATAATTATAGATTTAGGATTACAGACCAGTTGCTTCAGTAATATTGTTCAGAGTGTGCCCTGTTGGCCGCGTATGCATTCTTGAGTTATCATTAAAAAACCATTTTACTATTTCGAGTCACCGTGACCTTTGACCTAGTGACCTCAAAATCAATAGGGGTCATCTGTGAGTCATGATCAATGTACCTATGAAGTTTCATGATCCTAGGCCCAAGCGTTCTTGAGTTATCGTATGACAACCACCTGGTGGACGGACGGACGGACAGACCGACATAAACAAAGCAATATACCCCCTCTTCTTCGAAGGGGGGCATAAATATTCATACAGCTGGATCTGGCCAGCTTAGAAAACAGCTGCATTTATTATTTGAATTAATAAAACTATCATTCACACAATTGATTTAACAAGTGTCAAAATACTCAACCACTAGATTGATCAAAACATGTCTTATTTTAGTCTTCCTTACACACATAAATCAATGATATGACTATTATTTTGATGACAAAAACAAAGATAATATGTAATTGGAATAGAGTATCAGAATGGAACAATCCACACAGACATAGCGACATCCAATATTTCATCTCCCAGTTGTAAACGCCAAGCAATACATGAAATATTCTTGGAGCTGGAACTGGCTAGCTAAGAACATGACAGCACTCAACAAAATAATGAAATAGGGAATTTAATACATTTGTTAGTAGAATAGAGTATCAGAATTAAAAATCAACACAGGTATAGCGACATCCAATATGTCATCTCCCAGTGGAAAACGCCAAGCAAAACATAAAACACTCTTGGAGCTGGAACTGGTTTAATATTTTTTGATTTTTTTTTGTTTACAAACCTTCAGTCAAAAAGTGTCGTCAGTGTTTCTTCAGACAATGTAGGTAAATAACATCACTAAGTTGGTTTGAAATCATCTGAATTCACATTTCATGTACAGGGGAGAACATGATTCATTGTTCTGTACAACATTTTCAGTCAATGGCTTCACACCATGTTCACGTCCAATGGCTATGAATAGAATGCGCAATATTTAGCTGAACAACACTAGTTTCATTACATTTATCTTGTTAACAATAATATCCGACACGGGTAATTCAAAAAAATTAGATGGATAATAAACATTTTCTAGTCTTCTTTAAAAATATAAATCGCTAATTAGATCATAATTTTGAAGATATGCTGACAAATACAAATTATAATATGTTATTGGAATAAAGTATCAGAATGGAACAATCCAGGCTGACATAGCGACATCCAATATTTGTTCTCCCAGTTGAAAACGCCAAGCAATACATGAAATATTCTTGGAGCTGGAACTGGCTAGCTGAGAACATAATGGTACTTAAAAAGTTAAGTGAAAACATTGTTATTAGAATAGAGTATTGGAATGGGACAATCCACACTGACATTTATATCCGTTATTTGTTCTCAAATGTGAATATCACTAAAGCTGGAGCTGGTTTGAAAGATTGTTGACAATTTTTGTTTACCAATCTTCATTCCAAAGGCTTGTCAGTTGTTCTTATGACAATGAAGGTAAATATAGAAAGATTTAATTGATCGTTTCAAATTATCTGCATTAAATTTCATGTAAAGGGGAGAGCATTAGCTAAATCAATTTTCTGCACACTAGTTTGACATTAATTGGTCATGAATAGAATGTTCAATATTAAGCAAACATTTGTTTCCTAGGACTTGTCTTCAATAAAAAAACTTATTAAGCTTATATCCAGAAGGGGTTATTCATATAATTAATTTATATTCAAATACTCTCACTAAGAGTTATCAAACAAATATTGAAGTCTTATTTAATAACACAAATAACTCGTAAAAAATAAATATTTTTTAACATGATGACAAACAAAGATATTATGTAATTGAAATAGAGTATCAGAATGGAACAATCCACACAGACATAGTGACAGCCAATATTTCATCTCCCAGTGGAAAACGCCAAGCAATACATGAAATATTCATGGAGCTGGTACTGGTTTATAACATTTTTTTTTAATTTGTGTTGACCAATCTTCAGCCTATAGTCTCATCAGTGGTATTTCAGATAATGGTAATCATAACATCACTAGACTGGATTGAAATTATTTGTTTTCACATTTTATTTACCAGGGAGGGCAGTTAGTGAAATATTCTTGGAGCTGGAACTAGCCGAGAACATAACAGTACTTGAAACATGAAATATTCAAAAGAATATTTTGTTATTAGAATAGAGTATCAGAATGGAACAATCCGCACAGACATAGCGACATCCAATATTTGATCTCCCAGTGGAAAACGCCAAGCAATACATGAAATATTCTTGGAGCTGGAACTGGTTTATAACATTTTTTTTAATTTGTGTTGACCAATCTTCAGCCTATAGTCTCATCAGTGGTATTTCAGATAATGGTAATCATAACATCACTAGATTGGATTGAAATTATTTGTTTTCACATTTCATTTACAAGGGAGAAACATAACAGTACTTGACACATGAAATATTCAAAAGAATATTTTGTTATTAGAATAGAGTATCAGAATGGAACAATCCATACAGACATAGCGACAATCAGTATTTGATCTCCCAGTGGAAAACACAAAGCAATGCATGAAGTATTCTTTGAGCTGGAACAGCTTTCAAACATTGTTTGAGAATTTCATTCACCAATCTTCAGTCAAAAATTGTCGTCAGTGGTTCGTCAGACAATGTAGGTAAATAAAATCACTAGATTGGTTTGAAATCATATGAATTCACATTTCATGTACAGGGGATAACATGAAATGATTAAAGTTACTAGTATATACCATGATGTTCACAGTCAATGACTTCATACCATGTTCACATTCAATGGCCATGAATTGCAAGTGCATTATTGTTAGAGCTGCACAACAAGTGTTCCCTTGAATATTTGTACGATAACTTGTATAAAGTAAAATACCCAACAATGGTTATTTACATAATTGATTAAGTGTTAAAATACTCAATCACTAGATTGATCCAAAAAATTTTTTAGTCTCCATACACAAATAAATCAATGTTATGATTGTTATCACGATTATTTTGATGACAAAAACAAAGATAATATGTAATTAGAATAGAGTATCAGAATGGAACAATCCATACTGACATAGCGACATCCAATATTTGATCTCCCAGTTGTAAACGCCAAGCAATATATGAAATATTCTTGGAGCTGGAACTGGGTAGCTGAGAACATGACAGAACCTAACAAAATAATGAAATAGTAAATTTAATACCAGGCTTTTTCTGCCCTATGCCATGGGTCCGAAATTCGGCCCCATTCCCAATGCAAATCTGGTTGTTGTTTTTTTCCCAATTGAATTTTTTTTTCCAAATTCCAAAAAAAAAATTAAAAATTTTTTTTTTTGTAACCCTTAAAATATATAAGTTAACCTGATCCAGTGTAGAAAATAGAAAAATATTGCATAATTAAATTATCCGTTGCCTTGAATTTGTTTTAAAAACAGTAAAATATGTTAAATTGAATATTTAATACTTTCCTTATTTTCCTCAAAATCCGGCGTTTCGCGTGATTTCTTTCACCTATAAAAAGGCCAGGCCCTTTCCCCAAAATAAGATAAACAAGGGACAAAATTGTCACAAAACCAGGTTTTCATTGTGAAAAAAAATCTGATTAAGGGAGACAACTCAAACTGAACTTTTGAAATGAACAAACAAAATTAACCCCCTTTGTAAGTTTGTTTCAAAATAAATCTATTTTAAGTTGTGGTGACCTTGACATTGGAGATATTGACGTGATTCTTTCGTGCGACACACCGTCCCATGATGGTGAACAAATGTGCCAAATAATTGTAAAATCTCACAATGAATGACATAGTTATGGCCCAGACAAGCTCATTATTGCCAATTTTGACCTTTGAACTCAAAGTGTGACCTTGACCTTGGAGATATCGACGTAATTATTTCGCGATACACCGTCCAAGGATTGTGAACAAATGTGCCAAATGATTTTAAAATATGACAATGAACGACATAGTTATGGCCCGGACAAGCTTGTTCCGCCCGCCCGCCCGCATTCGCCAATCTAATAACCAGTTTTTTCCTTCGGAAAACCTGGTTAACAAGCAAAATCGTTGAATTGATATCCCCCGCCAATATGCTTCTGGACACTCCGCCAAAGCACTTCCAAGATATGGCTCCGGACGGACAGACGGACAACACCAAAACAATATCCCTCCGCCTATGGCGGGGGATAAAAAACCTGCACTTTTCACACACGTTCATAGTATTTTGTAAAATTTAATCATATGTTATCAAAATAGTCGTTATTTACCAGTTAACGGCTTCTTTGAAATATAAGAAACACTATTTAAATGCGATTATTTTTCCCAATTGAGCCAGTTTTGAGATTGATTTTTTTCCCAAAATGGTTTTTTTCACAACGTGAAATTCCCAAAATTCCAGTGTGGCGTTTTCCCAAAATGGAGCGGAAAAAGTCTGCCGAATACATTTGTTACTAAAATAAGAGTATCAGAAATAAAACAATCCAAACAAATATATCAACATCCAACAGTTCATATCCAAGTGAAAAACGCCATGCGAAACAAGACATATTCTTGGAGCTGGAACTGGCTAGCTGAGAACAGAACAGTAACAATTTGTGTTTACCAATCTTTAGTCAAAATTGTTGTCAGTGGTTCTTCAGACAATGGTTATCATAAAAACATCAAAAGATTTGTTTGAAATAATTCATTTGTTTTACATTGAGAAAGTATAAAATAAAATATTCTATGAGATGTAACAAGCTAGATGAGAAGATACCGGTACTCAACAAATTAATTAATCATGTGAATAAATTGTCATTAGAATCACGTATCACGATGGAACAACCCACACTGAAATAGCGACATCCAATACTTAATCTCCCAGTGGAAAACGCCAAGCAACATGTGAAATATTCTTGGAGCTGGAACTGGCTAGCTGAGAACACAACTGAACTCACAAATGAAATAGTCAAGAGAATACTTTAGAATAAAGAATCAGAATTGTACAATACATACTGACATAGCGACATCCAATATTTGATCTTTCACTGAATAACGCCAAGCAATGCATGAAATATTCTTGGAGCTCGAACAGGATTTGAACAATTTTGAGAATTGTGTTCACCAATCTTCAGTCAAAATGTGTCGTCAGTGGTTCTTCAGACAATGTAGGTAAATAAAATCACTAGATTGGTTTGATATCATATGAATTCACATTTCATGTACAGGGGAGAACATTTAATGATTCAAGTTACTGTATACCATGATGTTCACAGTCAATGACTTTATATCATGTTCACATTCCATGGCCATGAATTGCAAGTGCATTATTGAGCTGCACAACAATTGTTCCTTGAATATTTGTATGATAACTTATATTAAGTAAAAAACCCAGCAATGGTAATTCACACAATTGAGAAGTGTTAAAATACTCAATCACTACATTGATCAAAACATTTTTTTAGTCTCCCGTACAAAAATAAATCAATGATATCACAATTATTTTGATGACAAAAACAAAAGATAATATGTAATTGGAATAGAGTATCAGAATGGAACAATCCATACTGACATAGCGACATCCAATATTTGATCTCCCAGTTGAAAACGCCAAGCAATACATGAAATATTCTTGGAGCTGGAACTGGCTAGCTGAGAACATGACAGCATTCAACAAAATAATGAAATAGTAAATTGAATACGTTTGTTACTAAAAAAAGAGAATCAGAATGAAACAATCAACACGGGAATAGCAACATCCAACAGTTCATATCCAAGTGAAAAACGCCATGCAAAACAAGACATATTCTTGGAGTTGGAACTGGCTAGCTGAGAACAGAACAGTTCAACAATTTGTGTTTACCAATCTTAAGTCAAAATTGTTTTCAGTGGTTCTTCAGACAATGGTTTTCATAAAAACATCAAGATTTGTTTGAAATAATTCATTTGTTTTACATTGAGAAAGTATAAAATAAAATATTCTAGCAGATGGAACAAGCCAGCTGAGAAGATAACAGTACTCAACAAATGAATTAATCAAGTGAATAAATTGTCATTAGAATCACGTATCACGATGGAACAATCCACACTGAAATAGCGACATCCAATACTTTATCTCCCAGTGGAAAACGCCAAGCAACATGTGAAATATTCTTGGAGCTGGAACTGGTTCAGAATTCAGGTAACAAAACTAATTCACCAATCATCAGCCACAACTTTCATCCATTTCTTCTTCGAAAAATGAAGGGAAATATTGCAATCTTAAATCACTGAATACACATTTATATTAACATGTAAATTGTTATACAACAGTTGAAGCACTTTTGGCCATTTAATGTACAGGTTACCTTCTGTCTGCCAGGGAACTTGAACTTGGCTCTTCTGAGTGACTCAATGATGCTTTCGAGGTGCTGGTCTCTGCCTCTCACTGACATGATGGGCTGTCCAATATCCACTCGGGCTACTGTTCCCTGTGGCTTGCCCCAGGCACCTCTCATCCCAGTCTGGAGCCTGTGCAAAAACATTGGTTCCCATGTATTTTCATATTTCATAAGTCATTACAAATGTTGCTGCCAGAAAAGTGTAAAAGACAACCAATCTTCAGAAACAGTTTATCAGCAGAACTCTGACAATGTAGGTAAAATGAGACATCACGAGATTGGTGTAATATAACTAAAGTTATTAGTTAACAAGATCAACATGTGTCAATAACAAAAACCTTTGTTACTGGCCCAATGTCTGCTCATATTATTTTAATTGCTGATAACAAACCAGTGCCTTGAAACATGGAAGGTATTTTGTTTTGATTTTTTAACCAGCCATGAGGACACACAACGACATTTAGTCAAATACATTTGTTCATGGACCCTAAACAGGTGTTTGTTCCTACAACAAATACAAAGAATATCCCAGAGACTATCTCCTTTTTAACCATTGGACAGTTACCTATCAGCTCCAGCACATGACAACATCTTGTTGATGCGGATAACGTGGAAGGGGTGAAGTCTGATTCTCATGTGGAAAGATTCCTTGCCACAGAATTTCACCAGGTACTTGTTGGCGCAAATTCTTGCTGCCTCCAAGGCTTCGGATGAGAGCTGTTCATACTCATCTGACACAAGATGGACACACAGAGGGAAGTCCTCTACCGATGCCTTCTTTCTTCCCAAGTCATAGATACGGATCTTCGGGTCTGTTCATTACATTCAATACAAATCTTGGCATGGTTTTCAAAATCAATTGGATCTGAAGATTATGTGGTCTAAACATCTACTTAAAATTATTTTGTTCGACTTATACAAATTGTATGGTATTATGGTAGCTTCGTAACATTTTAACGTTTAACAGCACGCAGGAATGAGGGCATTTAGGTTCATTTTTGCATTTTCTTTTTATGTCAAAACACACCATATACATTCCCCAAAGTTCCAGATCATCGGTCATTAAGAGTTTGCAGGCCTTTCCCCAGGATTGTGCCAAGACACTCATTTGGAAATCTTATTAAATTGCTTAATTATGTCCTCTAGAGTAGTAATTATTAAAATACTTCAGACTTAAAACAAGTACGTAGTGTTGTTTCAGAGATGTGATTTTAAAAAACTGCCATGGGGAAGGAAAATGCCCTACCCCACTCTTACTTTGTATATAGATCCAGAAAAATTCATTACTTTTAATACAGGGCTTTTTTTCCTGTTTTTGTGAAGCGGCCTTGGCCCCCAGTGTTTTTTTATGGCAATTTCGGGGCCGATATTCGGCCCCATTCCCCTAAAAAAAAAAAGAGTATATATTTTTCCCATTATGTAGAAAAAATCCCCCCCAGAATAAAAAAAAAAAAAATTTTTTTTTTGTTTTTGTTCGGAAAGAACTCTTATGATAAATATTCATTTCATAACAACTAACAAAGTATATAACAAATTAATAATATTATATGATTTTGAATTATTATAAAGGGTTACATTAAATTAGTATTTCCCAAATCAGTGTACCTTTCCATATGAATTTCATGCTTTTCCCAAAATGGCCAGGAAAAGGCCTGATGTATCTTTATATATTGTATCTATATTGGATGATAAAAACATTCCAATTTGGTCCATTTTATTGATAAAAAAAATGCTCACATTTGCCATTTTATCGATTAGAAAGTCCCAATTAGACTCAAAATGGCTAGGAAAACTGAGACTGTGCATGAAGGCTTAAAGCGGGTATAAACGATCTTGTCAAATATTTAGTAATAAATATAAAATTTGTAAAAAACTGATTATACATATAGTTCAATATAAACTAAAATAAAAGTTAAGAAGAACATGTGTCGAAAAATGCTAAATAAGCCAGATATTTAATTCTGAAATCGAAAAAGGCTGTACAGCCGAATTCGCCAGCATATATATCATGCATGTACGATGTGAATCTAAATTTAGTTTAACGGTTCATTTGAAATTTCTGCAGCGATATCGATTCATACGACACATGAACACTTACAAAAAAGACGAATGCGTCGGTTATTGTAGGAAAATAATTACGAATTATCTTCGTCACAATCGGCTCGGGGCGCTAATTTGTATTTGCTGTATTTTATGAAATTCGTCTTAAATGTATCATTTTTCTTGCATAGTGTGTGTTATTATAACATATTTGTATCAATATTTTACAATTCAGCACATATAAAAATCGTATATACCCGCTTTAACTGTCTGAAACTAATTTTGAGCAAATCATTGGTATATATTTTAGAAAAAGGACAGAGAAATTCAGCTGTGAATATTACATTCATACATACATGTGTATTCATATAATAAATTTCGGAACATATAAGAGTGAATTTTTGATTTTCCCCTTTTCCTAAAAAACGACGCGTTTTTCCACTTTGGACAGGCCTCGCCACCATTCCCCTATTTGTGAAAAAAAAACACTGCCCCACATTTTGTGAAAAATTGAGTCGCGAACTGTTCGAAATTGTGAAAAAATTAGTCGGGAACTTTCTAAATTTGTGAAAATTTTAGTCGCAAACTTTTAGAAATTGTGAAAATTTGAGTCGCAAACTTCTTGAAATTGTGAAAATTTGAGTCGTGAATTACCCAAAATTGTGAAAAACGGCCCTTCTCACAAAAAAGCCCTGTTAAATACAATAAGTTTAGCATTCAAAGGGAGGAAATCAGACCAAATCAGGAAAAATCACACCCGTGTTTAGAAATTCAGGCACATGTGTACACCACATTTAAAAATTCATTTTTTTTCAATGACTGGACGTGAGGATACAACCAATTATGAAATAAACACAACCCGATGCAGGCATTTCAACAACAACAAATATACAAATAACGTACCTGGCACACCACGACAGAAACGTGACTTTGGATAGGGCTTATTCTTACAGTATCGGTAACTGAAAAGAAATTTTTCATTCAGGTATCGAAATTTTCTTGTTCAACGACCGTGTACACATCCAGTAATCCAAACTTAAATAATACTTGTTTTTATATTAATATAGTTTTCCCTCGCAGTAGCAAATAATAAAACAATATATTCAAGTAATTAAAAAATATATATAAAAAAGAAATAGCACACTGATGTGACAAATTCACGACATACATGCATTATTTACAATTACTTACCACCGAGCTGGTCGGCGCCCCATTTTATGTTCAACTGAAAAATGAAAATAAAATACCGATAGAAAGTCAAGAAGAAATAAATATTGAATAACTTAAACTAAACTAGAACTCTATTCTACAAATGACAACGTAGATAAAGTTCGATTTAAATGCAGAACATATTTCAGGACGTCTGACATCCATTACCTTCGTGAAAAAGACCGACTTCCGGTTTCGATCGGAAACCTCTGTCCTGTCATGTCACGTGACTTGTGGGAAGATGTTTACAAAATTAACTCTGTTGATGTTTGTTGTGAATTCATGTTATTGAGCCAATACATAGTAGCATGAGACGTGCTTAATCATGAATGGTATGCCGTTTTTGTGCAATTCATGTTGTCTTCAGTAGATTCATAATATCAGATTTTCCCAAAATTGTCATGTGTTCGGACAAATTTTATTCGGATACTGTCATTTTGGTAACATATTCTTATTCAAAATCCTAATGTTATTTAATGTGAAACATTCAACTCCAGTCAAGCAATTAAGTCAACACCTTTCACGCAGGGACCCTCAAAATCATTTGTTTTTTTAAGAGCATTCTGAGTACTCCGGGGTCGGCTTATGGTCAAATTTAAAGGAGAAGTACCTACCTTTAATTGTGACTTCTAGGGACTTTCAATACTCTTACAACTGGTTGATCACTTTAAACTTTTTTACTTCTTGCTTGACTTGCATTTAAGGAGAAGTGTGGAGAAATCACGGCAAAGTCTTTTTTTGGTATAATCTTATATTTCTTGTAATGAGTTGCATTATTTTGCCTTTCACAGAATACAAAATGTACATTGTGAATTCTACTCATTCAGTTATCTTTATTGTTAATTAATTCAACTATAAAGTAAAAACAAAAAAAATTAAACAATTCACTTAAAGCTTTGCATAAAAGCGCTTAGAATATTTACATACACAACCCACCCACTCCTCCCCCAAAAAATATTATAAATATTAAAAAAAATTGGGGGTATATTTTCGTATTATACATTAAAATTGAATATTACTTTTTTCTTCTAAACAAAACATAATAATTACCTTGCAATCAGATTTTCAGGTGAAACAACAAATTACAATAAAACCAATAAAATACACACCTCGTTGACAATCACAATGATCCTCGATCCACAGACTCTTCGTCACAAGTGTCTCTTGGTAAACATTAGTCTCTTGGTATATATTCCACACAGGTAATTTTCTCTCATGTATTTTTGTAGATTAGTTGTGGACGTCGAATCGGGTTTGGTCGCTGGCTGGCTGCTTTATCATGAATCTGCCTGTGACTTTGATATTCTTGGACAGTTCAGATGTAATAGTCGCTCTCCAGCCTGGTATGTAGGGGTGCTAGTCTGTGTTGAGTAGTGTCTTGATATTCAGGGCCATAACTCCACATATTTTGTGTAGTGATTTCAAGAGCTCGTGGCAGTGTTTTTCGTGGATGCAGCATTCCAGGAGGAAATGCTCTGTAGTCTCCAGGGTTCCACATGTGCACAGTGGTGAGACATTGATGCCAACCCTGTTGCGATGTGCATTTAGGATTGAGTACCCTGTCTATAGCTGCAGGATCACGCCATAGGAGTTGCACTGTTGTGGTCACAGATAGTGTCCTAAGTGCCTTCTTTACTTTAATCATACTCCTATGGCCGTTGTTTTTCCAGCCCATGGTTAGGATGCCAACCACTGTCTGGCTGTCATTGAAGATCTGAATTGTGTTGCCTGGTGTTAGGTGGAGATGTTGTATTATTTCTTCTAGAACCATCAGTACTGCGACCAGCTCAGCTAGCAGGATTGTATCATGTTTTGTGACCGCTCTTTTTAGCCTGATTGCTTCACCTCCTGGAGGGTACAGGACTGCTCCTGCACTGGTCAGGCCTGGATTAGTCAAGCAGGATCCATCCGTGAATGCAAATGTGCATTATTGTGGGGCCTCCATCATGATATCCATGTTGGTCATTTTTCCAAGGCTCTCCTGTTCATGAGTTATGTTCTTACTTAGATGAACCTAGACGGCTCCAATATTCTGGTTTAGTTCTAGACATGCAAATACATCCCACCTCATAGTCCATCTCTGGTTCTATTGTGCTGATTGAGACTCCTGTGTTTTTTTCCATGTCATTAGCCTGGCTAAGTGCTAGTGCACAACATTGTTACTGAATGACATCAATTAAATATATGGCTTAAAAACTGCAAGCTGTTATAACACCTGACCTGTCAATGCTGTCGGCGTACATCAAAGGTCTTTGATGTGAGTTCCGAGTTGGGGCCAGTTTCTAGCTGTAAACTTGTTACAAAATCAGCAGGTGGCCTTTTCAAAGGACATTAATTAATACTTCATTACCGCAAGCATGCACATACTGTCAGATAGAGCATTAATGAATTACTATCAAACATTTTACTGCATTGGTTTATTGCGATTTAAAACAGATGACGAAATAATTTGTGTTTGCTGGAATTAAAATAGAAAATTTCTTTACAAGTATTGTTTGTTAATGGATTGACTTGAAAATTAGGGCGAAATGAATTTATCCAAGCTATAAAAAAAGCGACTAGCCTACTTTCTCCAAAATTTGCCCAAGTCACCCTCTTTGCCTACCCCTGATTCTATGCTGTATGCATTTATGAAATAATAAAGTATGTCATAATAGACATTTGATATGTAATACAGAGCATAACATGTATGTAAATTCACTGCCTTTTCAACATGTTTTTTTCCGGCTACATTTTAGTTAAAAGTCTCCAATCTCAAAACATAACAGTGATTTATTATTGAATATGAATGCTTTACATGTTCAAACGTCAAGTTACAAGTGTCATTAGCTGACAACATGTCTTCTAGAAAATCATTATGATTTTTGGTAGAGACAATAGCATCGCACATTTATTTAGTATTCTGTAAACCTACATGTTTTTGCATTTGCCTAAGAAAAAAACTATGTTAGCCTATAAAGTTCAAATGTTTGTTTTCAAGGTGATGACACACATGCCAGTGAAAGGCAGTCCCTCCAGACACG
Organism: Dreissena polymorpha; assembly: GCF_020536995.1. Lineage (NCBI taxonomy): Eukaryota > Metazoa > Mollusca > Bivalvia > Myida > Dreissenidae > Dreissena > Dreissena polymorpha. The sequence goes on along the minus strand of NC_068356.1, from coordinate 108,887,017 downwards.
CATTTTAGATGCAGTTAAACAGGTTACTACAAAATTGATATATTTTCATTTTATTTCTTATGTTTGAATAATTCAAATGTGCATCTCAGCAGTAATATGCTTCTCATATCATTTTATTCTCAATACTCCTTTCAATCCTGAGTAATGAACAAGTCTACACATTTTCCAAATCAAGGGCAAAACAAATCCCAACTATGTTCACAAACAATACATATATTCAAAGATATCAATTAAAACTTATTGTATATACTTAAATGTTCTTGTTTTTAGCCTGGCTGTTTTCGGAGAAAACCCGAGGTATTGTCACAGCCAGCTCGTCATGTCGTGTTGTGTCTTTCCGCCGTCCGGCGTCCCCCTTGCTAAAACCTTAACATTGGCTCTAAAATCAAAGTGCTTCCACCTACAACTTTGAAACTTCATATGTACATGCACCTTGATGAGTTCTACACGCCACACCCATTTATGGGTCACAAGGTTAAGATCACTGTGACCTCTTAAAAAAAAATAAGCTTTTATTTATTTTAAAACTGCACCGCAGCCAAGCGTTGGAACCCATTATGCTCCCTTATTATTAAGTGTTCATTATTTCCAAACATATAATGTCGATCCTCTTATGACCATTATTGATATATTTCTCTTTCAATCTAGTGTCAAGTGAGATTTGGAGGACGTACTGAACTTGCCACTGAAACTGATTCCAGGTAAATTTTGTTTAACCCTTTGCATGCTGGGAAATTTGTAGTCTGCTAAAATGTCGTCTGCTGAATTTCTAAAATAAGCATTTTCTTCGATTTTTTTCAAAGAATACTATCAGAATAGCAAACAGTTTGGATCCTGATGAGACGCCACATTCTGTGGCGTCTCATCTGGATCCAAACTGTTTGCAAAGGCCTTCAAAATTTGGCTCCAGCAATGAAAGAGTTAATCTACTTTTAACATATTTCTTTAAGCCTGCTTGTGTCTGGAGCCTATTGGGGGCTTATTGAGCTACTATGAATTTACTTACTGTCTTAACATTCCAACATTCTACTTCAGTGGAATCAAATTTCATATGTATGGTATTAATTGCAAATACAGAATGTATCCAATAATAATAAGTGACTTCTGATAATATTTAATTTTAATATGATTTAGTATATAAGAGCACTTATGCAGTATGATATAAAACTACTAAGGTAATCATTAAGTCTTATGAGTGTGAATTTATAAATAACTTTTGATCGAATTAATTTGTTTAAACCAGCAAATATTACCAATTAAAGAAGAAGTATATTCAAATAGGGCCCTACTTCTTTGCTACTTATCAAGTAATTACACAGTTCAATTGTCACTATGTTGCTGTTGTATAACAGTACACTTGTTGGACTTCAAACATATGTTTACCGCCTAATTATATGGGTTCTTTTCAGAGTATCGTGCCTATGTTCAGCTTGGGAAAGTGTTCTAAATTATGGTTTAAAAGGAGAACGAAAAACTGCCACTGCTCTGAAGTAAGTTGGTCATGTGGCCGATTACAGCCATTCATTTTGAAAGAACTTACCATGAAAAATAAAATATCAATTATATGTTTAGGTTTTATCTGACCTTACATTCATGGTTTGAATATATGATTTAAAATTTCTTAATAATTTGGCATTTGTTAATTAAAATAACATCTGCAAATTGTCTGTGTAAAATGTTCATTTGATAGTTTACTTTGTCCATTTCTTTCTATTTTCAGGCAAGTTACTGAAATCACAGGGTTAAATAAAGTTGCAGGAATATTTATTGACAAAAATGCAGACAAAGACATTTGTAAGATATATTTTTTAGTTAAAATATAATACAATGTAGATCATAATTGTTACAGTTTGTTATAATTTTAAAAGTTGTTAAACTTTTCTTTGTATTTGTTAAGTCTTGTGTATCAAAAACCCTCTTGTGACACAAAGGTAGACCATATTTAACTTGTGTGTTCAGAAGTCACAAATTGTCTTTGCCTGTATGGTCCATAATTAATGATTATACATTTAACTCACTCTTAGTTGTTTTTTTTTTATGCCCCCAGATCGATAGATCGGAAGTATATTGTTTTTGGCCTGTCTGTCTGTCATTCTGTCCCAAAACTTTAAGGCTACAGTAAAGTTTTGCAATAACTTTTGAAATATTGAACATGGCAACTTGATATTTGGCATGCATGTGCATCTCATGAAGCTGCACATTTTGAGTGGTGAAAGGTCAAGGTCAAGGTCATCCTTCAAGGTCAAAGGTCACAAATTTAAAACTTTAATATATTAAAGTTTTGCAATAACTTTTGAAATATTGAACATAGCAACTTGATATTTGGCATGCATGTGTATCTCATGGAGCTGCACATTTTGAGTGGTGAAAGGTCAAGGTCATCCTTCAAGGTCAAAGGTCAAAAATTTAAAAATGTAAAATATTAAAGTTTTGCAATAACTTTTGAAATATTGAACATAGCAACTTGATATTTGGCATGCATGTGTATCTCATGGAGCTGCACATTTTGAGTGGTGAAAGGTCAAGGTCATCCTTCAAGGTCAAAGGTCGAAAATTTAAATCTTTAATATATTAAAGTTTTGCAATAACTTTTTAAATATTGAACATACAATGTAGCAACTTGATATTTGGCATGCATGTGTATCTCATGGAGCTGCACATTTTGAGTGGTGAAAGATCAAGGTCAAGGTCATCCTTCAAGGTCAAAGGTCAACAACAAAAAAGCAGTGTATTAGGGGGCATTGTGTTTCTGACAAACACTTCTCTTGTTTTCAATACATATGTTCTTATGAATATAAAAGTTCACCAGCATGTATTTGAGAAAAACAATGATAAATATATAAGGCTGCTACACACATACTATGCGTTTCATTAACTATGATGCTAAAACAACAGAATGTTCCAGCAATAGTTTTTAACCTTAGTGCAGAGGTTATATAAGCAATACTACCGGTACATTGTATATACATGTAGACATGCATACTAGCAAATAGTGTTTTTTTTGTTAACCTGACAATAATTAACTGAGATATTCCTGAAATAGGACAAATAATTTGCAAGTGTGAGATGATGCATCTCATCAAATATTGAAGAGCCTTCACTTTGAAGAGGCACCATTGATTTGAAATCGAAGATTATATAACATTTTGAAGATTAACGTGTGTAAATGCATTCTATCTAATACACCCTCCCCCTTGGTAGTTTATAGGCGTCCGATGCTTCTTAAATATGGGAGTTTGGAAAAAGGTGGAAATAAGTCTTATAAATACTCTGTTGCGACTTTGACCCAAGAAAACATGGTGCAACCCTAATTGGTATGTCATGCACCATTTTGCTAATATAATTGCCATTTGTTATCTTAGGATTAAAACCCAACTATACATTTTTAGCTCGACTATTATATATGAAATATATATAGTGGAGCTATCCTACTCACCCAGGCGTCGGCGTTCCCGTTCGCGTGTCCGTTTGCGTGCAAATGCTAAAGTTTGCGTACTACCCCAAATATTTTCAATGTCCTTTGACATATTGCTTTCATATTTTGCATACTTGTTGACCATCATTACCCCAACCTATAAACAAGAGCAGACAACTGTTTCAAGCATTTTGACATAATTATGGTCCCTTTTATACTTAGAATATGCATATTATTGATAATCTATGTTAAAGTTTGCGTACTACCCCAAATATTTCCTGTGTCCCTTGACATATTGCTTTCATATTTTGCATACTTGTTAACAATCATGACCCCAACCTATAAACAAGAGCAGACAACTGTATCAAGCATTTTGACAGAATTATTGCCCCTTTTATACTTAGAATATGCATATTATTGATAAATTTACGTTAAAGTTTGCGTACTACCCCAAATATTTCCTGTGTCCCTTGACATATTGCTTTGGTTTACTCCCGATTGTCCCACATTTTTATTTTAAGAGTAAAATATCGATAACGGAACATACAGGTAAGTCGCATATCTGGGGCTCGAAAAGGGGTATTTATTTCGTGTATTTATTTGATTAAATTAACAAAACATAAACACAAAAGTGTTTCTCGATAATATTTTATTTTTATTTTCTTCCAATAGAGGGAATATAGACACACTTTATTAACATTTTATATTTAATCACCAATCGATTTAATACCTATAAAATGAAATATGAATGTATTAAAAAATCAAACAATCTCAGGTAATTTGTTTATTTAACAATCTCCATTTAATCTTAATATTTCGATTCAAAGCATCAATCATTCAATCCGTTATTTAATCTCCCCTCTGAATAAAGATTCTGTATACTTTAATTCGAATGGCATACTAACACTACTTAGTTATAAGTCACACTGTTATAAGATCAATGAGTATACAAGTATACATATTAAAATACAAATCTGAATCCGTCAAGCAAAATGCTCATCCCTTCGTGTTTATTAGTAAATAAATAACGTGGAATTTTGAAAAAAGTGAAGTTAGGTTAATTTATTGATAACGCATGGATATATATTAATGCATGTTTGAGATGTTCAACTGTTATTTAATTATATAAAATAATAGTTTTTATTTATCTTATTTTTTTTAAATTTAAATTGTATTTATGTTACAGCAGACAAACAATAGATAATTATCGTTTTATACTTTGATCGTAGTTAATCATAATAAATCCTAGACATGATATTTTTTACACTTGTATTACCCATCTTACGCCTCTTCACACCTATTTGTACGGTGTATTGAATTTCTAAATGTGGGACAATCGGGACGACACCATTGCTTTCATATTTAGCATACTTGTTTACCAACATGGACCCCAACCTATAAACAAGAGCAGACAACTGTATCAAGCATTTTGACAGAATTATGGCCCCTTTTATACTTAGAATATGCATATTATTGATAAATCTATGTTAAAGTTTGACAAAACAACACTTACCTTACATACCCAATGCACTCCACCCAAACCATCCCCTACGCACCCCCCCCCCCCCCCACCCAAGAAACCCCTACCCCCCACAAGTTTTTTTTTAAAAAAAATCTTATTTTTGAAAGATATCTATTAAATGATCACACACCCCCATTATACCCCCACCCCCCCCCACCCCCCCCCCCCCCCCCCCCCCCCCCCCCCCCGCTCTCCATGATGGCTTACGTTATACTGTCAAGCACTCGAATAGTCGAGCGCGCTGTCCTCTGACAGCTCTTGTCTTTTATAGACTAAGTTTGCAAAGTACAATATTTTGTATAATATCATATGCTACAAAGTTTGTTAAAATCATATTCCTTGGGTCAAAACTGGCTACGACCCTGAGGCCATATTTCTACGTATAAATAATTTTGCTCTGAAACCATTTACAGGTAATATATATGTGAAACACATAACATAGGTTAGCGATCTAGGGCCATCTTGGTGCTCTTGTTAATATCATTACTGAATCAATGTAAAATTACTTGTATTATAAACTCAATTTAAAACAATTTACATTCCTGAAACAAGTAGTTAAATTTCATACCTAAAACAGTGATTAAGTTATTGTTTAACTATTTGCATTCCTTAAACTGTATAAACTTCTTTGCTCTCCTGAATTAAAATTTAATTGTATTTCTGAAAAAGTTTCAGATTGTTTGTATTCATGAAACAATGTATACTGTTCAATATATCACTTCATTTATGCAGCTTTCTGGGGATACGTGAAAGAATTTCTCACGAAGCATGAGGTGGAGAGATTTCAGTCTCTCAAGCACATTGACACGGACTCTGGGCGGGGCAGAGCCTGGCTCCGGTCTGCGCTGAATGAGCATTCACTGGAGCGCTACATGCACATGCTCATTGAAAGTCACTTGTTAATTGGGTGAGTTTCATTGGATATGGGTCATATACTAGTGTTGCTGTAAGAGTCTGTGTCTGTAGTCAATTTGTATCCATTTATTGTGCCTTTTTGATGGACTGGCTTTGATCATGTTCAATATCATGTCTTAAAAGCAAGGACAACAATGTCAGATGGATCAGTTGGAAGAGTGCTGATCTACAAATCTCATGATTTTGGGTTCGATCTCTGTCAGGCCACTAAATTTGTGCAGTAAACTTCCAACTTCTATCATGTATAGTTGAAATATGGTCAAATACAAAATAAACTTTAACTTACAGCAACACACATCATGATGTTTAGGATTTTTATTAAATTAGAAGCTAATAAGATTTTTTAATCATATAACTTGCAATATTTTGGTGTGTAGTTGTCCTCTTATGACTAATTGCTATCCACCCTTATCACCCAACCCAAGCTTTCTTAACCTCTAAGTTGGTGCTAAGAAATCGGCAATTGTTGCCATTTTATTTTATTTTTCAAAAGAAATTTGTGATGTATAAAACTATCTGAAATCACTCAAAAGTGATTCATGTCGCAATTTTTGACTTAAAAATCATTAAAAGGTTATTTCTGTAACAATTAGGTTTTCTTGAGTGTCCACGTCTCAATGACACGTTTCACATTGACTTAAGCATGCATAATTATCTTTCTTTCCTTTTCTACAATGGGTTGTGCCTACAGATTTGCTCTACTTGGGTGTTTTTCATTTTTCAGGCAGTATTATGAGAGCTGGTCATTTCTGAATGATGAAGAAAAAAGTAGCATGCTTCCTATGATGGCCAGAGGTAAGCAAAAGTAGCATGCTTCCTCTGATGGCCAGAGGTAAGTAGCATGCTTCCTATGATGGCCAGAGGTAAGTAGCATGCTTCCTATGATGGCCAGAGGTAAGTAGCATGCTTCCTATGATGGCCAGAGGTAAGTAGCATGCTTCCTATGATGGCCAGAGGTAAGTAGCATGCTTCCTATGATGGCCAGAGGCGAGTAGCATGCTTCCTATGATGGCCAGAGGTAAGTAGCATGCTTCCTATGATGGCCAGAGGTAAGTAGCATGCTTCCTATGATGGCCAGAGGTAAGTAGCATGCTTCCTATGATGGCCAGAGGTGAGTAGCATGCTTCCTATGATGGCCAGAGGTGAGTAGCATGCTTCCTATGATGGCAGAGGTGAGTAGCATGCTTCCTATGATGGCCAGAGGTAAGTAGCATGCTTCCTATGATGGCCAGAGGTAAGCAAAAGTAGCATGCTTCCTATGATGGCCAGAGGTAAGAAGCATGCTTCCTATGATGGCCAGAGGCGAGTAGCATGCTTCCTATGATGGCCAGAGGTAAGTAGCATGCTTCCTATGATGGCCAGAGGTAAGTAGCATGCTTCCTATGATGGCCAGAGGTGAGTAGCATGCTTCCTATGATGGCCAGAGGTGAGTAGCATGCTTCCTATGATGGCCAGAGGTGAGTAGCATGCATTCCTAGATGGCCAGAAGGTTGAAGTAGATGCTTCCTATGAGGCCAGAGGTAAGCAAAAGTAGCATGCTCCTATGATGGCCAGAGGTAAGCAAAAGTAGCATGCTTCTATGATGGCCAGAGGTAAGTAGCATGCTTCCTATGATGGCCAGAGGCGAGTAGCATCTGCTTACTAAATGGCAGAGGTAAGTAGCATGCTTCCTATGATGGCCAGAGGTAAGCAAAAGTAAGCATGCTTCCTATGATGGCCAGAGGTAAGAAGCATGCTCCCTATGATGGCCAGAGGTAAGTAGCATGCTTCTATGATGGCCAGAGGTAAGTAGCCATGCTTCCTATGATGGCCAGAGGTGAGTAGCATGCTTCCTATGATGGCCAGAGGTGAGTAGCATGCTTCCTATGATGGCCAGAGGTAAGTAGCATGCTTTCTATGATGGCCAGAGGTGAGTAGCATGCTTCCTATGATGGCCAGAGGTGAGAGTAGCATGCTTCCTATGATGGCCAGAGGTGGTACCAGTAGCATGCTTCCTATGATGGCCAGAGGTAAGTAGCATGCTTCCTATGATGGCCAGAGGTAAGTAGATGCTTCCCTATGATGGCCAGAGGTGAGTAGCATGCTTCCCTATGATGGCCAGAGGTAGTAGCATGCTTCCTATGATGGCCAGAGGTAAGTAGCATGCTTCCTATGATGGCCAGAGGTAAGTAGCATGCTTCATATGATGGCCAGAGGTAAGTAGCATGCTTCCTATGATGGCCAGAGGTAAGTACATGCTTTACTATTGATGGCCAGAGGTAAGCAAAAGTAAGCTGCTTCCTATGATGGCCAGAGGTAAGAAGCATGCTTCCTATGATGGCCAGAGGCGTAGTAGCATGCTTCCCTATGATGGCCAGAGGTAAGTAGCATGCTTCCTTTGATGGCCAGAGGTAAGTAGCATGCTTCCTATGATGGACAGAGGTGAGTCAGCATGCTCCTATGATGGCCAGAGGTGAGTAGCATGCTTCCTATGATGGCCAGAGGTGAGTAGCATGCTTCCTATGATGGCCAAAGGTGAGTAGCATGCTTCCTATGATGGCCAGAGGTAAGTAGCATGCTTCCTATGATGGCCAGAGGTAAGCAAAAGTAGGAATGCTTCCTATGATGGCCAGAGGTAAGTAGCATGCTTCCTATGATGGCCAGAGGCGAGTAGCATGCTTCCTATAATGGCCAGAGGTAAGTAGCATGCTTCCTATGATGGCCAGAGGTAAGCAAAAGTAGCATGCTTCCTATGATGGCCAGAGGGTAAGAAGCATGCTCCCTATGATGGCCAGAGGTAAGTAGCATGCTTCCTATGATGGCCAGAGGTAAGTAGCATGCTTCCTATGATGGCCAGAGGTGAGTAGCATGCTTCCTATGATGGCCAGAGGTGAGTAGCATGCTTCCTATGATGGCCAGAGGTAAGTAGCATGCTTTCTATGATGGCCAGAGGTGAGTAGCATGCTTCCTATGATGGCCAGAGGTGAGTAGGCATGCTTCCTATGATGGCCAGAGGTAAGTAGCATGCTTCAATATGATGGCCAGAGGTAAGTAGCATGCTTCTATGAGGCCAGAGGTAAGTAGCATGCTTCCTATGATGGCCAGAGGTGAATGTAGCATGCTTCCTATGATGGCCAGCGGTAAGTAGCATGCTTCCTATGATGGCCAGAGGTAAGTAGCATGCTTCCTATGATGGCCAGAGGTAAGTAGCATGCTTCATATGATGGCCAGAGGTAAGTGAGCATGCTTCCTATGATGGCAGAGGTGAGTAGGCAGTGCTTCCTATGATGGCCAGAGGTAAGTAGCATGCTTCCTATGATGGCCAGAGGTAAGTAGCATGCTTCCTATGATGGCCAGAGGTAAGTAGCATGCTTCCTATGATGGCCAGAGGTAAGTAGCATGCTTCCTATGATGGCCAGAGGTAAGTAGCATGCTTCCTATGATGGCCAGATGTAAGTAGATGCTTCCTATGATGGCCAGAGGTAAGCAAAAGTATATCTTGTGCATTTTCCAAAATGGTGTCTTCTAGTTGTGCATTGACCCTCTTGTTCCAAAGTTTACCTACAGAATGTTTCCAGCCTCTTATAGGTTGCAAAAGTTTGTTCTCTTCTTTCGTGGCGATCTTTAGCTCGACTATTATATATGAAATATATATAGTGGAGCTATCCTACTCACCCCGGTGTTGGCGTTCCGTTCCGTGCCGTGCCGTTAGCGTGCAAATGTTAAAGTTTTCGTACTACCCCCAATTATTTTCATTGTCCCTTGACACATTGCTTTCATATTTTGCATACTTGTTGAACAAAATGACCCCAACTTATAAACAAGAGCAGACAATTCTATCAAGCATTTTGTCATAATTATGGCCCCTTTTCCACTTAGAATATGCAGCAAATGTTAAAGTTTGCGTACTACCCCGAATATTTTCACTGTCCCTTGACATATTGCTTTCATATTTTGCATACTTGTTTACCAACATCACCCCAACCTATAAACAAGAGCAGACAACTCTATCAAGCATTTTATTGCCCCTTTTATACTTAGAATATGCATATTATTGATAAATCTATGTTATACTTTGCGTACTACCCCAAATATTTCCTATAATCCTTTGCTATATTGCTTTTATATTTTGCATACTTGTTTACCAACATTACCCCAACCTATAAACAAGAGCACACCACTGTATCAAGCATTTTGACATACTTATGGCCCCTTTACACTTAGATAATTGAACATTTTGCGTCAATTGCCATAACTTCTTTATTTGTGATCACATTTTGTTATTACTTTCACAAACAACACTTACCTGAATACCCACAATGGATTCCACCCAAACAATACCCCACGCCCCTATACCCAGAATCCCTTCCCCCCCCCCCAACCCCCCCCCCCATTTTTTTTGTAAACATGCATCTATAAATTACCCCACCCCACATAATACCCCCCTCTCACCCCCCCCTCCCCCCCCCAATTTTTTTTTTTTAACATCAATCGTAATAAAATACCCCCACCCCACATTATACCCCCTCTCACCGCCCCTACTCCCCCCTACCCCCCCCAAAATTTTTTTTTCCTTTTTTTATTTTGAAAGATCGTCTAATAAATGACCACACCCCACATTATACCCCCCCCTCCCACCCCCCCAACCCCCCCCCCCCCCCCCCCCCCCCCCCCCCCCAAAAAAAAAAAAAAAAAAATTTTTTTTTTTTTTTTTTTTTTTTTTTTGAAAGATCGTCTAATATATTATTGAATATGAAAAATTTCCCCATGATGGCTTACATTATACTGTCAAGCACTCGAATAGTCGAGCGCGCTGTCCTCTGACAGCTCTTGTTTTTTCTCACAGTCATATAAAATATGGAAATTATTTGGTAAGTTTTATTTATATGTTTGGTCTACACTTGGCTTTTAGATCAGAAAGGTTAAAGATGTGAAACAATTGATGGATTTTTATTTTTGAAATTAAATATGTAGGGAAATAAGGGAATATAAAAAAAAGGAACAGAAAACACCAAATGCTTGTGTTATAAATGAAATTTAGAATGTGAGAGAGAAAAAGCCTTCTGTGTCAATAATTTAATTGAATACCAATTATTTGTAAAATTAAAATTAATCAGCTATACAACCAGTTCATGTTCACGTATTTTTATACCATGGAAAACAATGCATTTGTGATCTTCAGACATAGTATGGTGGTGAACTCCATTTTAGCACTTGAAGGTACCATAGTAGCATGTAACCTTATAAGTTCATGCCATGCTTGCAGGATTGGACTCCATACTGTTTGCTGTCTCAGTTGACAACGCAGATTTAAACTCCGTACGACAGGACCCCCAGCGTAGTTGTGCGTGCTAACAACCTTGTGACCACGGCAACAAAGTCTGAGGATGAATTGCGGCCAGTAATAGCCACTGACAACCTATCTGGTGAGATATACATGTACCTCCAATTATCTGTAGAACTGTCTTCTTTGGTCATATTTTTTAAAGAAATCAGAAATCATGTTGAACTTTGAATTGGAATTTCGCAGAAAGCAAAAGAGTACTCTTATTTCTGTTGTAATAATAAAATACTTTTCTTGGTGAGAAGAGAATTTGACCTCTTTGTAATTATTATTTTCATCTGGCATCATATTGATGTTAATATAGGATGAAGAAAAGCATTTTATATAATTATACCCCATATAAAGTTACGTATACTGCACGACCAAAGAGGTCTGTCTGTAGTGTATCCTTCTGTCTCTCAATAGGTACAAACTTGTCGGAAGTAGACAATATGTTAACATACAAGATTCAAATGTTCAAGCATTGTTCCTTATGACATGATGTATTGCATATGCCATTCGTATTATCGTAGGCAGGGCCAAAAAAAACCTTCTTTGCAAGGGGCCTCTTTTTCTTCCCCATAACGAAAAAGGCCTTTCCCCTACAGAAATGTCTTTAAAATCATGCATTTTCTCTAAATTTCCAATTTACTTCAGTATTTTTCATTCCCCAAAGCCAGAAAATTGTGTCTTTTTTCACCTAAAAAAGGCTGTGGCTCTTTCCCCAAATTTGGTGTTTTGGCCCTGGTAGGTGTGTAATTAACAAAGTTCTACCCCATTTTCAACTTATACATTGCTACTTATTACAACATGCGCTTCAGGGTTTTCTTCGTGACTGTTGTCAGAAACTGTATATGATTACAATTTGAATGATGATGATGATGATGATGATGATGATGATGATGATGATGATGATGATGATGATGATGATGATGATGATGATGATGATGATGCAATTTCAGGTGTGTGTCCTACGTTTCCTCTAGTTGTTAATTCACAATAATTACAACGGACACAGTATTATCTTTTAACCTGAAAACCAAGTAAACTTTCAACATTGTTATCTGTTTATTCATGTGACCTAGTTGTATTTGGATTGTGCATGAGTTTGTCTGATATTTTATGTCTATCAGTCAACTCTTAACACTTTGTTCTGTACATTGAATGCTATGTTCATTGTTTACTTTAGTTACAGTGTGATAAAATTAGATGTATGTATCACAATTTATCTTTCACAATTGTTCTCATTTTGTGCTTTAATATTAATGGAACATGTATTGTTAAATACAATTTTTTGCATATGCAATCTTAAACATCACTTTATATTTGAAGGGGAACATGTAGTCGGGAAAAAGAAGGAAAAAAAGAAAAAGAAGAAAGTCGCACACATTGTCAGCTTTGACAGTGATGAAACTGGATCGGGCACTTTCCAAAAGGTCCGTTCATCAAGCAATCTGGGAGCTTCAGTGGTGAATCTCCACTGATTTCATCTCAAGTGATTATAAATGGTGACTCAAACTCATTTTCCTCGACAGCTTTATCGGATTATTCAGTTGGTGCTTTAAACACGGTAAATAACTGACTTCAGCACTATTGACCAATCGGAGACGTGTATCAAGAGCGAGCAGCCAATCAAAAGTGGTTTCAGAAACTAGCCAATCAGGACGTCCGATTTTCCACCATAGTCCATTTGCATCAGGAATGACTGGGATTACCAGAAACCCCAGCATTGCTTCAGGCAGATCAGACTCAAGGAGAAGTCATGGGTCAATTGACTCTACAGACTTTGAGTTGAGGTAAATACCAAATTGTAATGAAGCATTTTTATGCTCCCAGATCAAATGATCAGCGTATTGTTTTGGTCTGTCTGTCTGTCATTGTATGTGTGTGTCTGTCTGTCATTAAATGTGTGTGTCTGTCTGTCATTGTATGTGTGTGTCTGTCCGAAAAATTAACCTTGGCCATAACTTTTGCAATATTGAAGATAGCAACTTGAAGATATTTGGCATGCGTGTGTATCTCATGGAGCTGCACATTTTGAGTGGTAAAAGGTCAAGGTCATCCTTCAAGGTCAAAGGTCAACAATTGAAGATAGCAACTTGATATTTGGCATTTATGTGTATCTCATGGAGCTGCACATTTTGAGTGGTGAAAGGTCAAGGTCATCCTTCAAGGTCAAAGGTCAGGGTCAAAGGTAAAATATATGAGTGGGGGCATTGTGTTTCACAAACACAGCTCTTGTTATGATAGTAATTATCATTTATCACCCATTATGAGTCTGAAATTAACTATAAAGCTACATTTAAAGACTTCAAAATCAAGTCTATTTTAAGCCAACAAACATTATTAGCTCATCTATTTAAAAAAAAAAAATTATGAGCTATCGTCATCACCTTGGCGTCGGCGTCTGCATCTGCGTCGGCGTCTGCGTCCGGTTAAGTTTTGCGTTTAGGTCCACTTTTCTCAGAAAGTATCAATGCTATTGCATTCAAACTTGGTACACTTACTTACTATCATGAGCGGACTGGGCAGGCAAAGTTAGATAACTCTGGCTTGCATTTTGACTGAATTATGTGCCCTTTTTATACTTAGAAAATTGAAAATTTTGGTTAAGTTTTGTGTTTAGGTCCATTTTATTCCTTAAGTATCAAAGCTATTGCTTTCATACTTGCAACACTTACTAACTATCATAAGGGGACTGTGCAGGCAAAGTAATGTAACTCTGACTGGCATTTTGACAGAATTATGTGCCCTTTTTATACTTAGAAAATTGAAAATTTGGTTATGTTTTGTGTTTAGGTCCACTTTATTCCTACAGTATCAAAGCTATTGCTTTCATACTTGCAACACTTATTAACTATCGTAAGGGGACTGTGCAGGCAAAGTTATGTAACTCTGACTGGCATTTGGACGGAATTATGGGCCCTTTATACTTAGAAAATTGAAAGTTTGGTTAAGTTTTGTGTTTTGGTCCACTTTACCCCTAAAGTATCATAGATATTGCTTTCATACTTGGAACACTCGCAAACTATCATAAGGGTACAGTAAAAAGACAAGTTGCATAACTCTGGATGTCATTTTTTACGGAATTATGGGCCCTTTTTTGACTTAGTAACTTTGAATATATGGTTAAATTTTTGTGTTTCAATCCACTTTACTTCTTAAGTATCAAGGCTATTGCTTTCAAACTTCAAATACTTTCATGCTATCATGAGGTTACTGTACCTGGCAAGTTGAATTTTACCTTGACCTTTGAATGACCTTGACTCTCAAGGTCAAATTATTAAATTTGCTAAAATTGCCATAACTTCTTTATTTATGATTACTTTTGATTGATACTTTGACAAAACTACTCTTACCTGACATACCACAATAGACTCCACCCAAACCATCGCCCGTGCCCCCCCCTCCCCCCCCCCCGAATCCCCCCCCCCCCTTTTTTTTTTTTTTTTTTTTTTTTTTTTTAAGATCATCTCACAAATGACCACCACACCCTCACACTATACCCCCCACCCCCACCCCACCCCTCCCCAATTTTTTTTTTAAACGGTTAAAAAACAAAACTATTTATTTTGATTATTTTATGTTTGAAATACCGTCCAACCATCGCACCCAAGAATCCCCCCCCCCCCTCCCCCCCACCCGAATCCCCCCCCCTCGAATTTTTTTTTTCCTTTTTTTTGCATTTTTGGAAGATAATGTCATAAATGTCCACACCCCCACACAATGCACCCCTCTTCACTCCACCCCTCCCTCCTTTGTGATTGTTAATGAGAGTCCCTTCACCTTTAAAAAGAAAATAGATGAGCGGTCTGCACCCGCAAGGCGGTGCTCTTGTTTTAAAAAACTGGGTTCGGAGTAATTAAATTGTCTTTTGCTGTTATTTTAATATTATAAATGGACCAAATGCTCCTGTCAAAATGAAGAAAAAATGTAACGAAAGCTTGGTATTACATTTTGCGATTTCAATCAATGTTTGTTGTGCCGCCTGTAGAGAACACAATGTTATTTCTTTGCATCTTTCTATGGTTACATTGGAGAACAGAAAGATACCTTGATAATTTGAGGTCAACCGGTCATAGGTCAAGGTCACACCTATTAACTTTGATCTTACAAGCTGATAGGCTAGTTAGTCTTGTGGGAAGGAAACCCTTGTAGATTTTGAAAAGATCAAAGGTCAAGGTCACAGGAGGATGAGAAATTATAAAAATCTTATCAATTGAAAATATTTACAACTTGGCTGCAAGTTAAGGGCAAGCATGTAATACTACATATGTTGTTATTAAGTAACACACATTTTGTACATGTATATTGTATGCTTCTTTTTGTAGAATATCTATATCTCAGCTCATTGACTGAATAAAAGTCATAGTTTTACCTTGGCTCCTGACTGACATGAGTGGCCCACTACATGTATTTTGTAGCATGGGAGATGAGTGGAGCCATGATGACCCCCCATCAACTCTGAGGGTAGAACCCGCCATCGACGATGACACGGGAGGTCACTCCAGCTCTTGTCAGTACAAACATAGTTATGTGTAGAGTTTGTTCAACTTCAAGCATTATTTGAAAGGCTATATTGTGTATAATCTGCGCTGTATTTTATTAACTGCTTTCTATATGAATATTTAATATTAGTATTTGCTTGTCAAATATGGCAATAAGCAGTGACATTCATTTCATTTCAGATGGTTCTAACAGTTTGTCTGCATTCAACGATGACGACATCCAGTCTGCCACATTTGCTCTCCAACGAGCCCAATTCAGTATCAGTGAAAGGTTTGTTGATTTTAAAAACTCGTTATTTAACAGCTAGTTCTTTATATATAAGTCAAAGGGACTTATATATATATATATAAAGAACTAGCGGTAAAATAATTTGTGTGATAGATATGAGATCCTGGTGTTTCCTGCACATTAACACTGAGACCAACCAGTCATTAGATAGATAACATATTAACCTCACTCTGGGAGGGATGCATGTGCATAGTTTCACATAGGCTAATCAGGCACCACACTCTCCGCTTTGATTGTATATTTTCAAAAGGAAGTCTCTCTTTTTAAAAAATCAAGTTAAGGCAGAAAGTGTCAACCCTGAATAGCATTTGCGGACTGCACAGGCTAATCTGGGACAACACTTTACACACACACATGCATTAAACCTTGTTATCTGGGACAAACACTTTACACACACATGCATTAAACCTTGTTTCCCAGAGAAGGGTCTTATTTTGTTTGAACTTTTCTTTTTGGGATCCCAGCTACTTTCATTTTCAAAACTATGAAAGCCATGCTCTAATTGTCTGAATTTTCGTCAGAAGAATACACAGTACTTACGGTCTTTTATTCAGGGTAGGAAATGTGCTGGGCCCCACAAATTGGTAGTGGTTTTCAACTCTTTTCAAGATATATTTTGAGAAAGCAACCTTGATAATGTTGGTATTCTCTAACCCTGCAGATACTTATTTGTACAGTATTCAGTATTTTTCTTTGCCCCAACAAAAAATGTTTGATATGGGGTTTATTTGATTCATGATGTCTGTTGATTAGTTGATTTGTTGGTCTTTCTTTATTGAGTGTTACAACTTGGTGGAGCAAACTTCATCTACATTTCTCAAGCCATTCAATTTAAACTGTTTCATGAAAGTGATCCACACGTTCCTGAGCTATATGCCCTGAATGTAACTTGTTATAGCATAAATTTATAATTGTATATTTTTCACTTGATTGCAATATGTCATCACCTTTTCCATGTCTAGTGATCCACTTGTTTACTTGTAAAGTTCGTTGTGGGAGCTTCTTCTACCCTTTTTCAAGCTATTGAATTAAAAATTGTATTATGTAATCACAATGAAGTGAAGTTGTGCAAGACACCTTTTTCATGGGCCATTAAACTTAGCTGTGGTCATTGCTGCTATGCCTTTGACAAAGCTGTGCAGGGTATTTCTAGTCATTTTCACGGCAAAGCTCTAGTTGTTTACTCTTCCCTTCATCCCTCTTGGGCCTCAAGTTACTGAGGTATAAGCAAATTAGGTGATTTTTATGTCCCCGACCACTATAGTGGGGGACATATTTTTTTTGCCCTGTCTGTCTGTTGGTTTGTTTGCGCCAACTTTAACATTTTGCAATAACTTTCTCTATATTGAAGATAGCAACTTCATATTTGGCATGCATGTGTATCTCATGGAGCTGCACATTTTGAGTGGTAAAAGGCCAAGGTCAAGGTCATCCTTCAAGGTCAAAGGTCAAAAAAACTAAATCAAAGCGGCGCAGAAGGAGACATAGTGTTTCCGACAAACACATTTCTGGTTATTATGTGAAATGTATTATTTTTTAAGTAGAGATGTTTTTATGTTCCCAGTAGGGTGGCAGTTGAGCTGTCAGTCCAAGGTCATTGGTAAAAAAAAAAAAAAATCCAAGGGAAGAAACAAGCTTTAAAGGGAGATAATTTCTATTTTATATCATTTGGCAGGTACAGATCATTTTCACAAGGAAAGTAATATTTTTAAAGGGATATAATAAAAAATAAAAAAATTATTTCAAAGCGGCGCAGTAGGGGGGCATTGAGTTTCTGACAAACACATCTCTTGTTCTTATATAAACTGTTGGTATTTTATTGGCAGTCGAAGAACTCAGGGTGATGGTGGCAATGTAACAGACAACAGTCAGGCAGATCGCATGTCAACGGGTATGTTAGGGTAGTTTTTACTGCTTATTCATAGCTCTGTAGCTGAAAGTAAAACTCATGTTACTTCAATAATACAAATACTTATTTTTACTCTGAACAAAAATCGTTCTGTATTGTCTTGGCTTATTAAGTATTTTGAAAAAGATAAGTGATGTCAATGGATTCAATAAGTTGTATCTTGGTACAGGTCGACAATATTGGCCAAAATGTGCAGTCATATTAGTATATTCGTCAAGTTAAATAGTTTAAAAATAATATGCTTCTGAAATCCACGAGAAAATTACTGTTCTAGTAGCAGCGTTTTGCAGCATTATAAAATGCGAATTGGGGGATGGCTACTATAAGCATTTCGGAGAAAACCCCGAGGTATTGTCATAGCCAGCTCGTCGTGTTGTCCGCCGGCATGGTGCTAAAACCTTTACATTGGCTCTAAAATCAAAGTGCTTCCACCATCAACTTTGAAACTTCATATGTAGATGCACCTTGAGGAGTTCTACAAGCCATACCCATTTTTGGGTCACTAGGTCAAAGGTCAGGGTCACTGTGAGCTCTAAAAAACAATCTGACAAGCTTTCATTTATTCAAAACTTCACCCGCAGCCGAGCATTGGCACCCATTATGCGGTGCTCTTGTTATAAATTCAAAACATTCTATATTGGGTTTGAACATGTTGTTATTAAATAATTTTGGTAAAAAATAATTAGTGTCATTAGATAAACGTCTTCACTGTCGTTTCAATTAAGAATTGTGTGTGCTTATAATGTCATTATGTTTGTAAATTAAATCAATAGATACCAAATTAATTTTCATTTTGCATATTTTTAGCTCACCTGAACGATAGCTCGGGGTGAGCTATTGTGATCACTCAGCGTCCGTCGTCTGTCCGTCCGTCCATCTGTAAACAATTTGTACACATCTTCTTCTACTAAACCATTGAGCCAATTTCAACTAAATTTCATGTGGAGCATCCCTAGGTCATGGGACAAAAGAATTGTTAAAAAAAATTTGATCACATAACCAAGATGGCCGCCATGACCATATATGGTAAAAACCTTAAAAAATCTTCTTGTCAGAAACCGCTTATCAGATTTTCAAAAAATTTCACAGGGATGACCTTTGAAGGCTCCCCTGAAAAAGTTGTTCAAAGAAATTTGATTCGTCAAAAAACATGGCCGCAGGAGCTCGTTGAACTTTGCATGTTTATTCGTTTTTGCCTATTTTGTGAAAACTTTCAAAAATCTTCCACATTTTTTGTCCGATTCTTTCCAAATTTGCACAGTGTCTTTATATCAATGAGGACACGAACCCTAACAAAAAATGAGCATTATTGGTCCATGAAGTACAGAATTACCTCCCCTTGAATTGAGAAAATGGTGTTTATGCAATAAAGTCCAAATTTTTCATCCAATTCTTTCCAAACTTGTTTATATATCAGATTAAAGAGAATAAAATTTTCTTTATTATGGTTTTTCTTTCATGAAAATCCATAAAGGATAAGTGTTATTAATCGTTGCTTAATTAATGAACAATGCGAATTATCGGTATTGATTTTTTTCCTGACATGCCGTCCCAGATATTAACGGCTTTCAGCTGTAGACTGTGCATCAATACATCGCCGTGTTATTGACCTGAAAAATTCATACGCAGTCGGCATTAACACCCGGTCATCGAGACAAATTACTGATGTGAAAACAATCGTACATCGTAGAGGATTAAATAAACAATTACATCTGATTAAAGATTGCTGCCGATTTAAATCAATTGAGTACTTTTTGCGTATATTTGATGCCGAATGGGAAGCTGTGTTTAGACTTAAGTTGAGAAAAATGGCAACGAGATACTTGCCTGTTGGTAGCTAAAGAAACTTCAGCGTACAGTTTATAATGGGTGGCCATTCCCCGCTGTAGTCTACGGGCGGGTAGTGAACTGGTTGAGAATAGTGGAAGCTTGTGGAAAAGCGGTTTGAGAAGTTTGTAAGAAAACCCAGAATTATCAGTCTTGTGGGAAGAAGGCATTGCGTCTCCACGCAGAGGGCCCTTATTACATAAAGAATATAAGAACCATCAAGACCAACCAGGTAGGGTTTTTATTTTTTTAAACTAACACCCTGAATTTGGTCGTATTTTCTGTTGCTAAAGTTTACTGTTTAGGTTGTTTTGCATCAAAAATCGGCAAGATAGATCTAGCAAATTTGCCAATTTTTTTTATTAATAACGTATGATTCATTGATTGTGAGCTTTTAAAACATTTTGACCTTTGAATAAAGCATAAATCAGGAAAAGAATTTTAACAGTAATTGAAAATACGATCAAATACGCCATTTTGCTGACTGGGACAGGTCTTTTTTAGTTAAATAAAATGTTTTATTGTCCCCAACATATGAGCCCAGCAGCAAGAAATGTTGTTTTTTTACTTTTTGTAAAACAAATATGGGCAACCTACCGTAATCCAAATTCGCCGACACCTTAATTCGACGATGTTCTATTTTTTATCGATTAAATGGATGATTATTGTCTTGGAATCATTTCAAAGTAATACAGCCGAGTTTAAAATTATTTTGTGCTATTAAACATTCATTATTTCTTAAATTATTTGCTAAATATTGCTTCATGTAACAGTTACATCGTCAAATTTGGGTCCCACCAGGATACAATTATTTAGCATTCAAACAACGATTGGGATAAAACTAGGGGAACCCATGCTGAAATTTTCAATTTTAACTGTTTAGCAGAAGCCACCATACCCAATTTTCTTAGGTGTATGTGGAGGCTTCTGGCAGCATGATTCTGTGAATATAAATGGTGACATTTGATTCTGCATTAATAAACATGTATTATTGACTTTTTAAGTATGTGTGAAAAATATAATTTGTAACCACTGTTACAGGTTTTATATGGTTCTTCAAAAGCAACACCTGCAGTCGAGTCCATGCCAGACAGAGGGTGCATGTGAATGAATTGCCTTTTGACTAACTTTGTGTTCTTTATCAAATACATGAAGATTTTTAAATATATGTGTATGTGTTTTTTTAAGAAAATAGAATCACCAGAACAGGTGCAGGCAACCCTTTAAATGTGTCGAATCCAGGAGCTTCTGGGGGCCTCTGGCCCCCTTGTCCCCTGGACCCACCGAGGGCCCTGCGGCCCCCTGGCCCCCAGCTTTAAGTTAAGTTAAGGATTTTCAAAATATCCAACTTTGACCCCTGCAAATGCTTTGCTAAAACTTTGGCTACAGTTTCTAAAATTTGGCTACACAAAATTCAATTTGGCTAAAATGTTGGCCACAGAAATTTTTGGGCAAGAGGAGCCCTGTTTGGATTGTATTTGGGTCATCTGGGGTCAGCAACTAGGCACAAGGTCAAATAATAGAAAAAACCTTGTGTAGACTATAGAGGTCACAGTTTTAAATCAGATTTATTGAAATATAGTCAGAATGTTTGTCTTGTTAAAATCTGGATTGGGATTGACTTTGGGTCATCTAGGGTCAAAAACTAGGTCAGATTAAAAAAACAAACTTTTGTAGACAGTAGAGGTCACAGTTTTCATTAAATCTTTATGAAATTTGGCCAGAATATTAATCTTGATGAAATCTGGGTTGGGATTGTGTTAGGGTCATCTGGGGTCAAAACTAGGTCAAATCATAGAAAAACTTTGTGAAGACAAAAGAGGTCATAGTTTTCATATGATCTTAATGAAATATGGTCAGAATGTTTATCTTGATAATATCTGATTTTGGATCGTATATGGGTCATCTGGGGTCAAAAAATAGGTCACCGGGCAAATTCTAGTAAAACCTTGTGTAGATGAAAGAGGTCACAGTTTTCATCACGTCTTAATGAAATTTTGTCAGAATGTATTAATTAATGAAATTTGGCTTGGGATTGTATATGGGTCTAATAAAATTTAAGTTCATGAAGCAAGGTTAGTCAGGTGAGGGATTCAGGGCCATCATGGCCCTCTTGTTGTTGTTGTTTCTGGTATACTGTATGGCAAATCAGTTAATACAAGCATGATAAATGCATTTGCTTTCATTGGTAGAATATTGTGTTGTTATTGATTTTTAATATGAATATCGAAATACTGAATTACCATCAGTAAAATTCCCGGTTTTGAATATTTAGGTATCTAAATATTGGCTGACATCTCTATAAAAAAAGCTTGTTGAGTACATGTACATGTATATATAATTCATTTTTCCTCCCTGCATATGAACTTCATATTATTTTTATGCTCCCCGAAATAAAATTTTGGCGGAGCATATAGTTGCCAGTTTGTCCTACCTTACTTCCTTCCATCACACTTTTGCTACCATTTCTCATAGCGCCTTCAATACTTTACCAATCGCTTTCAAATTTGGCATGTAGGTACCTTGCATGGACCTCTACCTTTTGATGAGGTTTGAGGTCACTGGGGACAAGATCAAGGTCACCAAGGCTATAATAGACCTCCTTCTGTCACACTTTTGCTACCGTTTCTCATAGCGCCTTCAATACTTTCCTAATTGCTTTCATATTTTGCTTGTAGGTACTTTGCATGGACCTCTACCTTTTGATGAGGTTTGAGGTCACTGGGGTCAAGGTCAAGGTCACTGAGGCTAATAATAGACTTCCTTCTGTCACACTTTTGCTACCGTTTCTCATAGCCCCTTCAATACTTTACCAATCGCTTTCATATTTGGCATGTAGGTACCTTGCATGGACCTCTACCTTTTGATGAGGTTTGAGGTCACTGGTCAAGGTCACCGATGCTAATAATAGATTTTTTTTAGGTGTTTATTAACACATACATTGACAAATTGCATCATCGGGGAGCATCCATCAGTTTCACTGATATTCTTGTTTTTAACTAGTTTTTAAGAGGCATTCTTAATAAAATGATTGAAGACATCCTGTTTATTTCAGAGGAGTTAAAAAAAGCAGTTGTGTCAATGATGCTGAGAAAAGATGAAGTTGAGGAGCAAAATAAGTGAGTTATGGTTTGTTAAACATGTCTGTGAAAATGAATTTGTTAAGACAAAGTATTTGTAATGTAACAGGTTTTTCAATTAGTTGACAGGTTTTGTATAAGCACTGCTTATATATTGGATATATAGGATCACTTTTGTTTAGATTAGGATCAGGCTTTGCCTAAAATATTTTAATCAATCCTAGTACATCATTTTATAACATATTCATGCCCAACTAAACAAACAAACAAAACAATCTGATAAACTGAAGTATATTTCAACTTTTATTGTTTTCATTATAATCTTAAATTGATGTGTTTATGCCCCCGGATCGAATGATCGGGGTTATATTATTTTGGCCTGTCTGTCTGTCATTGTATGTGTGTCTGTCATTGTATGTGTGTGTCTGTGATTGTATATGTGTGTCTGCAGGGTTCGACATTAACTTTTTTACAGCAAGACCGTCGGACCAGCTCCTCTTAAAATGTACTAGCCCGAACCTGATGTTTACTAGACCATAAATGACATAGCAAATGAACATGTAACTGTTAATCAGGATTTATCAGTACATAATCAGTGAACACCAGATTTTTTTATGCATATAGTAAAACAATAAAATAACCTTTTTTTGCTTTTCTTCGTCAAATTCAAGCCATGGGAACTGACTCGATTTTCCATCTATGATAAAATTGACGTTTTTGTGTTTCTTTATATTTACGTTTCGTGTCAGTTAAGCGTCGGATTCTTTTGTATTAACTGATTTGTCGGACAAAAATCCGAACTTGAACAAAGCCATTCTTTAAATTACATTATCTTGTCTGCTACGCAAAAAAGTTTACATTGACAATACCGATTTTCGATAGAAGTTGTAAACATGCCCTACAGTTTTACGACACTGCAGAAAATCATTAATATTCATGACAACTTGACCAATTGAAACAAACAATTTCTGCAGGAAGCTCTCCTTTGTGTCTAAAATAGCGATGAATCATGTGAATGCTCCCCGTTTATTTAAATATACTAGTTTTGTTTTAATGTAAATAACGGATACAAGAGTAATTTTACACATTAAAAGTAAAGGTTTTCACAGCAGTTATTTATAATCAGTATAGATTTTTTTTAATTATGTACGACCAGTCAGACAAGTAGCCCGCAGTTTTACTAGCCCGACCACCGATCTTACTAGACAATGTCTGTCGGACGTGCCTTAGTGTCGAACCCTGGTCTGTCTCAAACCTTGGTCATAACTTTTGCAATATTGAAGATAGCAACTTTGTATTTAGCATGCATGTGTATCTCATGGAGCTGCACATTTGAGTGGTGAAAGGTCAAGGTCATCCTTCAAGGTCAAAGGCCAAATATATGGCTTCAAAGCGCAATAGGGGGCATTGTTTTTCACAAAACACAGCTCTTGTTTTTTGTTCTTTTTTAGCCTTTTGTTTTCTTAACAATTTTGAATCATAAATACAGAAAAATACTAAAATCTTCGGATAAAGTATTCTCTATATTTTCATGACTGATCTGTATTCTTTATGCATTCTTTATATTTGAGCAACACACTTGGAAAATGGGACATAATCCATGTGCATAAAGTGTTCTCTGATTAGCCTGTGCATTCCACACAGGCTAATCAAGGATGACTCTTTCTGCCTTAACTGGATTTCTCTAAGAAGATTTCCTTGAAAAGTTAAATACCATTTAAAACGGAAAGTGTTGTATCTGATTAGCCTGTGCAGATGGCAACGGCTAATTTGAACAATACTTTACGCAAATGCATTTAGCCCCATTTTCCCATAATGAGTCTCATTTTCTGCTTCTCCAGGGCCCTACAGCAGATGTTGGAGCAGGAGATGGAAGCCTCGTCTATCCTCCGGGCTGAAATAGAGACCATGAGGCACCAGGCGGTCGCCAGGACAGAAAAGGACACTGCAAAGTACCAGGCACTCCAGAAGTAAGCAGCTTGACGGTTTAGATGCACTGCAAAAGAATGTGTTTTGATTTATCGGTTGAACTGCTTAAGTAAACACCTGCTTGTAGAAAGCTCCGTATAGCTGTTACCATGGTTAATTGAATGTGCATGCGTGCATCCAACTGGAAGATTGTCATTCTTCACGCAATTTTGAAATAAATTGGTCAAATAAACACCATCATTCCAGTATCATCACCTCAGAGGTCAAAGGTCACATTTGGGCTAAAACAGCTTTTCTGGTCTGCAAATATTTCATTGATCAAACAATTTTAAAATAACTTACTACAAGATGACACGACACTGTTAAACACCTGTCTCCCTACCTTGAGGTCAAGGTCACACTTAGAGGTCAAATGTTGATTTTTGTCATAAAAGAGCTTGTCCGGACTCTAACTTTGTCATTCATCATGCAATTTTAAAATTACTTTCCATAATTGTCAACCCTTAAGGAGACTGTGTTTCTGGTGTAACACAAATCTCCCTACCTGATAGGTCAAGGTCACCCTGTACCTAATTTATTTTAAATATTTTATTTGTTAAAAAACACGACTGTTATCTTTCTGATTTTCTGTTTACATTAACAAACTTAAGAGGACTCGAAGCATGTTAATAGACTGTACAATATGATGTGAATAAACGAACCTTAACATACCGTTTTACCTGTGAGTGTTTACACAGAGAGAATGAGCTGCTCAAGCACCAGCTACGCAAGTACGTCAACGCAGTACAGATGTTGCGACTGAAGGATCCACTGTTGACGGTGGGTATAAGATAACGCCTTTAATAAAATATTTACTGGCTAATGTATGTTAACAATATTTGTGTAACATAGTTTTTATATTTCTTACTTTTTAAAGATTTTATTTAGCAAGTTTTGTTTTATATATAACAGAAATTCTCTTGAACTTTCATGTTTGTCTCCTCTGGTCACACAAAGTACAGAGATTTTGATCTTTCATGTTCATTGTCTTATCATTTCAAAATAGTAAGTAAATAAATTAAAGAATGAATTAAGGTCTTAATACTGGTATAAATAAATAAAAGGATGAATTAAGGTCTTAATACTGGTATAAAAAAACAAATACAAGGATGAATTAAGGTCTAAAAACTGGTATAAATTAATAAAAAAAATCAAAGAATGAATTGAGGTCTTTATACTGGTATTATAAGCAATATTTCATGATGCAACCACATATCAAGCAATTAGGAAAATTTACTGGATAATTTACCAAGAGTCAAACTTAGAATAAATGTTTAAAAGGAAGTATTATAATACATGCATAATAAGATTTTCCAATGATATTCTCAACCACACATCATTTATGTACCCAGCTGAAAAACTTGGAATGAGAAAATGGCCCAGTAAAAAGCATTGTAGAAACATAATAGAAGCATGGAAGACTTTGGTAATACAAGCATTCTATTTGTCAGATAACCTTGGTATATCATTCTGTTTGTCAGATAACCTTGGATATCATTCTGTTTGTCAGATAACCTCAGTATATCATTCTGTTTGTCAGATAACCTTGGTATATCATTCTGTTTGTCAGATAACCTCAGTATATAATTCTGTTTGTCAGATAACCTTGGTATATCATTTCTGTTTGTCAGATAACCTTGGTATATCATTCTGTTTGTCAGATAATCTCAGTATATCATTCTGTTTGTCAGATAACCTTGGTATATCATTCTGTTTGTCAGATAACCTTGGTATATCATTCTGTTTGTCAGATAACCCAGTATATCATTCTGTTTGTCAGATAACCTTGGTATATCATTCTGTTTGTCAGATAACCTCAGTATATCATTCTGTTTGTCAGATAACCTTGGTATATCATTCTGTTTGTCAGATAACCTCAGTATATCATTCTGTTTTTCATATAACCTCAGTATATCATTCTGTTTGTCAGATAACCTTGGTATATCATTCTGTTTGTCAGATAACCTCAGTATATCATTAGTTTGTCAGATAACCTGGTATATCATCTGTTTGTCAGATAACCTCAGTTTATCATTCTGTTTGTCAGATAACCTCAGTATATCATTCTGTTTGTCAGATAACCTTGGTATATCATTCTGTTTGTCAGATAACCTCAGTATATCATTCTGTTTGTCAGATAACCTTGGTATATCATTATGTTGTCAGATAACCTCAGTATAGCATTCTGTTTGTCAGATAACCTTGGTATATCATTCTGTTTGTCAGATGACCTCAGTATATCATTCTGTTTGTCAGATAACCTTGGTATATCATTCTGTTTGTCAGATAACCTTGGTATATCATTCTGCTTGTCAGATAACCCTCAGTATATCATTCTGTTTGTCAGATAACCTCAGTATATCATTCTGTTTGTCAGATACCTTGGTATTATCATTCTGTTGTCAGATAACCTCAGTATATCATTCTGTTGTCAGATAACCTTGGTATATCATTCTGTTTGTCAGATAACCTTGGTATATCATTCTGTTTGTCAGATACCTCAGTAATATCATTCTGTTGTCAGAGAACCTTGGTATATCATTCTGTTTGTCAGATAACCTTGGTATATCATTCTGTTTGTCAGATAACCTCATATATCATTCTGTTTGTCAGATAACCTTGGTATATCATCTGTTTGTCAGATAACCTCAGTATATCATTCTGTTTGTCAGATAACCTTGGTATATCATTCTGTTTGTCAGATAACCTCAGTATATCATTCTGTTTTTCATATAACCTCAGTATATCATTCTGTTTGTCAGATAACCTTGGTATATCATTCTGTTTGTCAGATAACCTCAGTATATCATTATGTTTGTCAGATAACCTTGGTATATCATTCTGTTTGTCAGATAACCTCAGTTTATCATTCTGTTTGTCAGATAACCTCAGTATATCATTCTGTTTGTCAGATAACCTTGGTATATCATTCTGTTTGTCAGATAACCTCAGTATATCATTCTGTTTGTCAGATAACCTTGGTATATCATTATGTTTGTCAGATAACCTCAGTATAGCATTCTGTTTGTCAGATAACCTTGGTATATCATTCTGTTTGTCAGATAACCTCAGTATATCATTCTGTTTGTCAGATAACCTTGGTATATCATTCTGTTTGTCAGATAACCTTGGTATATCATTCTGCTTGTCAGATAACCTCAGTATATCATTCTGTTTGTCAGATAACCTTGGTATATCATTCTGTTTGTCAGATAACCTTGGTATATCATTCTGTTTGTCAGATAACCTCAGTATATCATTCTGTTTGTCAGATAACCTTGGTATATCATTCTGTTTGTCAGATAACCTCAGTATATCATTCTGTTTGTCAGATAACTTGGTATATCATTCTGTTTGTCAGATAACCTTGGTATATCATTCTGTTTGTCAGATAACCTCAGTATATCATTCTGTTGTCAGATAACCTGGATATATCATTCTGTTTGTCAGATAACCTCAGTATATCATTCTGTTTGTCAGATAACCTTGGTATATCATTCTGTTTGTCAGATAACCTTGGTATATCATTCTGTTTGTCAGATAACCTCAGTATATCATTCTGTTTGTCAGATAACCTGGGTATACAGGTGGAGGAGCCCCAGCCTAGTATACCCCCTGAGAAACCCAAGACAGACTACAGTCACGAGGCAGAAGAGTATGAGAAGAAACTCATACAGGTACATACCAGCCATGTTCAGGGAAAACTGGGCTTAATGCATGTGCACAAAGTGTCATCCCAGATAAGCCTAAAAACTGGCTTTTGTATTTAGAACAGACTATCTTTGAACAACAAATTCCTTAAAAGGGGAACATGTTGTACCTAATTTGCCTGTACGGACTGCACAAGCTATTCAGGGATGATACAATGACTTTGTATTATACAAAGGAGCTATGCATCGTCAAAATGGCACATCTGTGTCTGTCTAAAACGTTGTTAGAAAAATGTAAGTGTTTTTTACTTTTGAAAAAAGCACCTAAAATGTTTTCCTTTCAATGCAATTTGTTGGACTACAAGAGATTCTTGCTCGTGTCAGGTGGCAGAGATGCATGGAGAGCTGATGGAGTTCAATGAGCTGTTACACCGCCAGCTCAACCTGCGTGAGAACATGCTCAAAAGGCTCCAGAACGAGCTGATCAACCTACGGGGACCGGTCTGTATCTCTGGGAACATTATGGGGGGTCATAGTAGCCCACGGCTACTGAAGTACCGGGTACTGGGTCAGAGGGATGGGTCTCCACCTATCAGCTGAGATTTCTCTATTAAGATGTCAGCATTACTTTGCAAAAAGAATGTGTAACATTATCGAGAGTTTAAGCAAACCAAGATATAGCAGAAAGATGTTGTCCTTCCCTGAGTTGTTTCCAAAAGCACACCTTACTTTACTGGGGTCTGCTTTTATTTACAAAGATTGTTATGTTATGTTTAGAGGCCTAACAATCACTAGGGACCTATGTGGGAAGGTCAGCAACTGGTCAGTGTTTGGGTTTAACTAGCAGCTATTAATATGACATTAAATAAAGTGCTTATTATTTCTTATATATATATGGCATCAATCAAAGTTATTTATAGAAAAAAATGCATTGAAATTAAAATCTAAAACAATTTTTATACGCCGTATAAAATATGGGACGTATTCTGTGAAACCCCTGGCGGGCGGCGGGCGGGGGCGGAGCGGGGGCGGAAAGGCTCACTTTGTCCGGACTCTAATTCAAATGTATCATCCGATCTTCACCAACCTTGGTCAGCAGTTGCATCTAGTTGATATCTAGGCCAAGTTCGAATATGGGTCATGCCGGGTCAAAAACTAGGTCATAGGGTCAATAAGGCATTTCAAAGGGGCCGCTTTGTCCGGACTCTATTCAAATTGTATTCATCCGATCTTCCCAAAATTGGTCAGCAGTTGCATCTAGTTGATATATAGGCCAAGTTCGAATATGGGTCATGCCGGGTCAAAAAACTAGGTCATAGGGTCAATTAGTGCATTTTCAACGGCGCCACTTTGTCCGGACTAATTCAAATAGTTTTCATCGATCTTCACCAAACTTGCTCAGAAGTTGAGTCTAGACAATATCTAGGGCCAAGTTGGAATATGGGTCATGCCGGGTCAAAAACTAGGTCATGGGGTCACGTAGCATTTCAAGGATTCATGGTG
The DNA here is from genome assembly GCF_020536995.1 of Dreissena polymorpha. NCBI lineage: Eukaryota > Metazoa > Mollusca > Bivalvia > Myida > Dreissenidae > Dreissena > Dreissena polymorpha. The sequence continues at coordinate 108,857,129 of NC_068356.1, read as the reverse complement.
TCCGCTCTCTAAATGAAGTAGTTTCACCGATCTTCACCAAATTTGGTCAAAAGTGTGT